>NC_073692.1:70218359-70518359 GCF_029784155.1 Uranotaenia lowii | reverse complement strand
TTAAATCAAATGCGCGTTGTGCAGTTTTATTATGAAACAAGTATTTATATTAAAAGGAATCTAATTTTAGAGCACTAAGTGGAACCAGACTGTTTATAATCATATTTGTTTGTACTTGTTATAGAACTTTAAAATGATTTAAAATAAAGTCTCATGTACGACATTGCGTAAAATGACGTTTAATACTGCAACATCTTGTTTTGTCATTTTACACATTGATAGAAAAAAAATCAACCGATAGGACTTTGCAACTTGCAAGTACTCACCTAACACCACTGCTCGAAATGGCTTCCACATCGTAACCGAATTCGGGTCCGTTCCAGAACTGTTCCGGAACTCCCTTCCAATAAACATCCACCGTAATTCGGTTGTTGATCCGCTTTCTAATGCTATAGCCGCCAGGAATCATCAGTGGTGCCAGTTCCGGTGCACATGCTTCCGTCGCGAAAACGGTGCTTACCCAATCCGACCAATAGACATCTTCGAAATTCCTCGCCTTCGGCAGGGCCAATCTGCTTCTAATTTGAAGTTTGTATCTCGTGAAAGGAAGTAGATCTTCGATCGTATGAGTTTGTTTTTGATCACTGGAGAAAGTGAAGTTTTGAAATAAACTTGTTTCTCGAACAAGTTCCGAAGCTAACCTGAACTGGAATTCAAACAAACGATGAGCGTCCATCGGACTTTTAGGAAGACTCCACTCAACCAAAACACTTCGAGTAGTAATTTCAAAAATTTTAAAGTTTTCTATCAAGCCCGGTCGAAGCAAATCGTAATTGTTGATAGTGAAATTCATCGCAGTTTTCCCAAATTTGTTCTCCGACTCCAATTTCATCGTGATTTCCTTATGCGCCGATTGATATTCACAGCGCTTTGTTGAACTATTGAATCGCCACAGATTAAGGTCCTTGCTGTAATGCAGCGCACACAGCGATCCTGATCGGGCCACCGAAAGGGTGTAAATAGTAGGTAGATCACAGTACTCGATTGCGGTAAAATCACACGTCAGATACTTTCGATTTTCCGATATACACAGGATATCATCTTCGGAGACCATGCGAGCTTTTCTGCCAACGTAAACACTTTTTGGTTCGACCACTGGCTTATCCTTGTAGAAGCAAAAGTAACGATTGACGCCACACAGTTCCGTTTCGTTGGTGAGATCTATTTTTGCTAGTTTCGAGTTTACGCCGTTCACCTGTAATGCATGACAAAATTAGGAAGCATGAACTAAAACATGCAATTTAATGTGAACCTAATGACGATGGACTAACTACTGCAGCATTTGTAGATTTGAAAAAAAAAATGTGTCCAACTACGGATGTCTAAAGTATTTTAGAAAGGCTTTTCGAATATTGTGTACTTTAATGCTTCGCTTTGCATGGCGACCGTCAAAAATGGTTTAACAAGTCGGAGCACGATTAGTTTTAGATAATCGAAAGTTTCCATGCTTTTCTTAAAATTTTGGGTAAAGTTCGTATTACTTCTCGCGAAACCATTCTCGCTGATTTAATATATAAAAGGCTTGTTATGTTACCTAAAGTTGGTAAATACAATAAAAATATTTTTTTCCAAGTAAAATTTTCAATTCAAGCAATGAAGAAACGTGAAATTACTTGGTCCCAAAGGGAGTTTAAAAATAAGTGTTAAAAAACATGACAGCAAATTTGCTCGCCTTCGGCAGCGTTTGGTCCTTTCCTCACTCTAGGCCTATCTATATGATATATTATGTATGATATATGATATGACATATGATTGTCAATTTCGATTTGCAATTAAATAAACCTTTTTCATAGAAACTCAAATCTTGACACACAAAAACCCTACCTCGTCTTTAAAATTGGGTTTTATTGAGAAGTGTATCATTACAGTATATCATTATATCAGTATATCATTACAAATTTTATGCTTATATGAAATATTCTTAAAAAAAACAATTTTAGCCTCGATTTTAATTTGTATTTTTTGTTCTTCGAAACGCTCAGCTCCTCATTCAAAAAGGTTTTGAAAAATTACCCAAGACCACAAAATTCACAAGGGTGCAAAGAATTGAAGAGCTAATTTTGATTAATTTTAGTGCTTTTAATATTTTGGAATAAGATTAAAATTATTTAAGATTTTTCTGCATTTTTCTAACATAACTTTAAAATACTTCATAACATATTAAAATAAAGGTATTTATCAACATTCCCCAAGACCGCAGGTAATTTTGTCTTCTGCATAAAACAATTTATAGAAATTTCTAATTTGTTTACTTTTTCCAACTTTGTAAAATAATAGGTTTTCAAATGAAATTTTAAATATTTTTAAAACAAAAATCAAATGGGACCCTTGAAGCCAAAAAAGGAGTATAAGTGTGTAACAGCTTATTTCTAGAAAAAAAAAACACGCTTTTAAATTATTTTGTTTGGCCTTTTTCCATATACTCTTAAAGAATTTTTATTTTTACTTCCAATTTAAAAGTGTGTAAATAAAATTTTATGAATCCGAAATAATCATCAACTAAAGTTTGAAATTTGAAAAATCGTTTAGCATCATTACCTCAAAATCGACCATTTTGTCACTCATACCACTTTGAAGGTCTCAAATCGTTTAGCAAATTTCAACAAATTTGTTAAATGAAATAAAACTTTTTTTAAATTTTCTCAATAATGTCAGAAATGCTTGATTTGAAAAATTTTAAATCTTTAGAATTTATCTTTTAAGGATACTTCATCATCATCATCATCATCATAAAAATATTCATCCTGAATTGAATAAAGTATAATAATTATATTCAGAATCAGTTAATTTCTTTCGGGTAGATTTGTAGATCGATTATCAATGATTAGTTTCACTCAAAACTTATTCATTTTTAAACTTATAAACTCCATATTACCAAAACAAGAGGTGATAGACAAAATCTGACAAACCTATTTTAACCCCAAATTTAACAAAAATGTACAAAATCTGAAAAAGCATTAAAAATAATGTACACAAACTCACAAAAATCACTGAAAGTAATGTACACAAATATGACTTATGTTATAAAAATCAAAAATAAGACAAAATAATGACTAAAATATTACAAAACTGTGACCAAAATATACGAACAACTTTTACTAAAATTTGAAAATCAAATGACAAAAATCGGAAAGAACTATGACAAAAAAATTGACAAACGAAAAAGTGAAAAATGACAAAACTTTGAATAAAATACGACAAATATATGAAATATGTGAAAAATTTTAACAAATGTGACAAAATTATGATCAAAATTTGACAATAAAATGACAAAAACCTGACAGAACTAGTATAAGAGCAAATGTATGTCAAAAAATTTGCAAATATGATATAATTACAAAAAAAAACAATAAAAGCACAAAAAACCTGACAAATGTATGATAAAACTATAAATAAAATTGACAAAGGTGGTGAAAATATGTCATTAAAATGAAAAAGAAAAAATAAGAAAAATAGGTTAAAATATGACCAAGTTCTGACAAAATTATGAAGAATGAGATAAAAATATAACAGAATTCTGACAAAATCATTGTCAAAAAACTGACAAAATACGACAGTAAAAAACCAAAGGTTTAACAAAAAGCAACAAAAATTAAAAAAAAAAATGGAAAATATGTAACGAAAATATGACAAATACGATAAAAATCGAACAAAGTTGTACCGGATAAGTTTTTCAGTAATTCTCCGCCAACTGCATCGTTGATAAAAGTCGTAAATTACAAAAAGAGAAGATGTGAAACGGCTATAAGCAAACCAAAAAAAAAGACAAAACTATGAAACAAAATTTGTCAAGCAAATTGAAAAAATCTGACAGAAATAAAACAAAAATGCGACAAATGAAAAATTACAAAATCATGACAAAAACTGACAAAAATCTTTATCACATTTGTAATATGTTTGTCGAAGTATCAGTGGAAGTATTGTCAGACTTCTATCATTTTATTGCTAAATTTTGACATATTTGCCCTTTTTTCATTAGCTATTATAGTTGTCATGTTTTCATCACATTTGTCATATTTTCCATAATGTTTTCAATTTTTTGTCAAAGTTTTTTTCCAAGTTTTATCATTACTGTAAATTTTTTGTCATTTTATTGTCAAAATACTGTAATCTGTCATATTTTAATGATTTTTTGCATATTCTGGTCATGGCTTTATCATTTTATTGCCAAATTTATCAAATTTTTGCTATGTTTTTCTCATATTTTTGTCAAATTTTTTTCACAGTTTTGTCAGAGTTTGTAATTTTTTCCTCATAATATTGTGATATTTTTTTCATAACTTTGTTATATTTTTGTCATAGTTTTGCTATGTTTTTCTCATATTTTTGTCAAATTTTTTTCACAGTTTTGTCAGAGTTTGTAATTTTTTCCTCATAATATTGTGATATTTTTTTCATAACTTTGTTATATTTTTGTCATAGTTTTGTTAGATTCAATTATAATATTTTATAGTTGAGCGGAAGCTGTCATATTGAATTTCGAGTCAGACAACGAAATTCGACTTCTACTAATCGATTTATTTCATCAATTGTGGTGGGAGTTTCATGCGATTTTCAGTCATTTAAAGCGTTTTGATTTTTTTTTATTAGTTCGTTTATTTGAAACGGCTTGTATCGCTGGTTTTGAGGAGACAAACTCTCGTTATTGTATTTCCAATTTATAACTAAAAACTAACATAGTTGAGGAAAGAAAAAAAGAAAGGGAAGAGAAAATTATACACGAAGATCGATAGCTTTAAGGAAAGAGTATAACTCGAATATGTAGTCTAGGTCAACTGCAGCCAACACATCCCTCGCAAAGCATTTTTGAGTTAGATGGAATCCGCCATCTTGGATTTCAAAATGGCGTCAAAAATGTTTTTTCCAGCCGGCAGGCATCGAGTATTTTTATTTATTTCCTTAAGATTTGTCTTCATAATTTGGATTCTGCAAACAAATTTGCTAAGTTTTTTCCATGTTTGAATAATTTTTGCTAAACATCGTAGGTTTTTTTTTCAGTGTTAAACAGCTTCGCAATTCGCGTGCACTGTAGCTGGCCTTTAAAAATGAACTTGCGAAGTTCATCCGGTGAATAAACATTCTCGCAACATTCGCAATTCGCTTCGCGCTCACTGTGTTTGTAAGTTTGTACCCTAAGACGACTCTACAGAATCCAAACCACTGATTCCCAGCAAGAAAAAAATTCATTACCGTTCATTTTCCGCTTCGCTGCAAAATAAATCCGAAGCGTCCCGCCTCGGATTTATTCCGCAGCGAAGCGGAAATTGAACTTAAAAATCACTGGGTCCAATTCCAAATTTTGAAAAGTATAAAAGGAAGGTCAATTTGAAAAACTAAATTAATTATTTTTAATGAAGAGATTAACCACCGTTATGTTTGTATGTTACTTTAATTTGTCGGCCTTAGCGGTGAAAAGTGATGTCCTTTTTAGTAGGGACATCTAAAGCTTATGAAATTTTATAGGTGGATAGAAGGTTAGATGAAAATGAAAGATGTTGAAAATGAGCGGGTAAAATTTATTTAGAAGCATATAATCACATATCAAATTTTTGTTCCTCACGGGTATACTACTATGAAGCAGTAGATACAGATAGAGTTGCATCTACCACCACACATTGGCCTACTAATGTGTGGTGGTAGATGCAACTCTATCTGTATCTACTGCTTAATAGTAGTAGGCCCGTGAGGAACAAAAATTTGATATATGATGATATGCTTCTAAATCAATTTTACCCGCTCATTTTCAACATCTTTCATTTTCATCTAACCTTCTATCCACCTATAAAATTTCATAAGCTTTAGATGTCCCTACTTAAAAGGACATCACTTTTCACCGCTAAGGCCGACAAATTAAAGTAACATATAAATTAATTACCTTCTCTTTGAATTATAAGTTTATCACCGATGATTTGTTTTTTTTTTATAATTTCGACGGTTATATCGGTGAATGTAATATTTACCTGAGTTGTTAAAAAAATCAGGTATTGATAAATTCATTTAAAATTTGATATAATTTATGAAATTAATTTGCGGCTTTATCGGTGAGGGTTAAAGAGTTGAAATGAAAGACGGATAGAATATCAGAAGAAAATTCTAAGGTGGTGAAAAGAGCGAAGAGCATTTGAAATAGAAGCTTGACCACATACTAAATTCTTTGTCCCACACCAATTAACTGTATTGGAGAAGTAGTACCCAATAGAGAAGGCACTACGTTTTTCGATACAGTTAATTATGGATGGTTCGACCGCCATGTGAATGCACATGTGTCGAACCAGAGGGAGGCAACGTTACACGATTTGTCTATGTATCGTGTGACCAACATCTTTTAAATAAGTGGTCGTGAATCTCGTTTTTAAGCTTTTTTTCCTCAGATTTAAGCTTTTTTTTGCCTTGAGAGCATAGGAGATGAAAGCTTAAATCTGAGGAAAAAAGCTTAAATCTGTCAAAACGAGGGGAAACAAAGGGGAAATCTGAGAGATGTGCTCCATACGGTTTGAATAGCGTTGCCGCCGTCTGTGTCGAACGGACAAAAAATTTAGTATGTGGTTGCTCTGTTAATTCTTCTATTGTGCGTTTTCGTTCGATCGATGGCTAGGTAGATTTCTTATTTTCGTTTTGTGCGCAAGTTCCAACTGGATTGAGTTGTCGCCTACGGTCAACGGTCAGAAATCTTGGCCTAACTTTTTTCGATTATTTGAACGATGTTTTGTAATTGATTTTTTTATAGCCGAATTATTTTTATTATTTTAAGAAGAGAAATCACTACTATGAAGCAGTAGATACAGATAGAGTTGCATCTACCACCACACATTGGCCTACTAATATCTCATTTAAGTCTATTCCAATCGAATACTGTGGAAATTTGAGGTATTGTATAGCTAAACACAAAAATAGGTGAAAAAACCGTTTTTTTGCAAGGTTTCCTTAAATTATTACTTTTGCAAGTTACGTACACAACATAGAGCTTAACAGTGTTCTACAAAGTTGATGTAAAAGGTATAATGAACAACTTTGTAGAAGAAACCATACCTGTATCTTGCTTCTGTAAAAAGTTAGATTTTGGCGCCACCTTGCGGAGAAAAATAGAACTAATTCAAATCCATCAATAGATAGCGCAAATATAGCCGAGTAACTTTGTCGAAGACACCAATGAGCTACAACGAAGCCTCTGGCCTGCAGTCAATTTTGACCGCAAAAGTGTGGTTCCTGGCCCACTGTGCACCGTGAGTTAGTTTTATGAAATTAATTTGCGGCTTTATCGGTGAGCTCGAACCATCCATAATTAACTGTACCGAAAAACGTAGTGCCTTCTCTATTGGGTACTACTTCTTCAATACAGTTTATTGGTGTGGGACAAAGAATTTAGTATGTGGTCAAGCTTCTATTTCAAATGCTCTTCGCTCTTTTCACCACCTTAGAATTTTCTTCTGATATTCTATCCGTCTTTCATTTCAACTCTTTAACCCTCACCGATAAAGCAGCAAATTAATTTCATAAAGCAAACTCACGGTGATTTCTCTTCTTAAAATAACTTGATATAATAGATGTTTTATAAATGTTTTTAAGAAATTTATGAGGTATGGTTTATTTTGTTTACTTATTTTGTCTTATCGCCCTCAGAGGAGGTACCCCTCAGAGGAGGCACCAGCGCTTCCGAAGTCGGGGCGTATCTAAGTTCAATAAATTTAGAATTAGTGATTCATAGAACAACTAGCTAGCCGGCGAAGAACTGTGAGGTGCAGCAAGATGGAGAAGAGAAATCGCTCAAGGCAAGCACGATCTTTCTGTGCAGTAGGTACCTAGTGGCTGATTTGTTTATTGACGGAAGACTCCGTTCAGAAGTGGATGTGTTCAATTGCAAATCTCTACGCTCAGTGCATTGCGATTTTGACATTAAAAACGGGATGTGGGTTTAGCGATCGATTGACATTGCAAGTGGGATCATAAATTGCATAAAACAATTGCTATGAAAGGGACTAAGCAAGTACATTCTTGAGTGCAAAAAAACCAGGAATGTAATTTATTTGAATCAGGATTTAAGTTTTTTCATAACTTGCTTTTGTTCAAAAAATTTTAACTACATATCTCTTATTTTCTTTACAGGTATCGTTTTGAAATTTAACTTCCATAAAAAAATATCTTATATTATTAACTGTTTCTTAACACGTTTACGCCTAGTTGGAAAATCAAAAGCCATGACAATGAAATTTCCATTTAAAAGAATTCGGTTCAGTAGGTCACATCAACCGGTACTTTCTCTTTACATTTATTCTGTCTAAACTGTAACACTGTAAGTATGCATTTGCAATCATGGATTGACCAGGTTAAACGATATTAATTGACCGTTGAGGAACGGCAGCCAGACGATACAAGTACGTTCAAGTCTGGGCTCATCGGCAGAAGATTACAACTGTTTTGCACAGTAAAATGTGCTTTATTCAAAGTTTTACACATCTGATAGAACTCAAATGCCAGCTGACTGTTCGATGAAAACAATGTTTACGTGACTTCCAATTGAATATTGATACCTGTGTTTCTATTTTGCGATTCACGCCATTCTTAGTTTGGTTGATTTCCAACATGCTGATGTCACTACTGCCCACCAAAAAGTTGTCCAGCGTGCATTCGAGCAGGAAGAAGGTTACATTGGTGTCAAGATCGATAATGGAGGTGTCGGGTTTCGTTATTCCTATAAACGCCACAAAAATACAATGTAAACAATGTTTTCGTTATCAATCACCGCAATTTCGTTACTAGAGCTTACTTCCTCGTCGCGCAAAAACATCTGACGCGTGTTGAATTAGAACCTGAGATGCGGCTAACAGAACGCAAAGTAAGATCCTTACTATTCGATACATTCTATCTTCGTCGAACAACTGTTAACATTTTGAAACACAACTTATATCAAACAAACCCAAAACTTGCAACATTAGTTTCACACATCGCTCCTGTATTGTAACTGCACTGACCGAAGACTGAGCTATATTTAACTATGCTGTTCAGAGAATACTGATAGTAGCTATAGTGCGCCGGTGGCGTATACTGATTTTTTAGTAATACGACATCTCATACGAAAGCTTTCAACCCTTTGCTAGTGTAAAAAGTTTCTCAATGATGCTGCAGAAGAAAAAGATGGAAAATAGCGATCAGTAGTGATTGTTTGCGGCCAGAAGCCTCTCAAATGTAAATTGTGTTGGTTTGCTGTAGCGCCACTCTCGTTTCGCAGAACTGGTGCTAGGAAAACCGATGTTTGCAACCATTTGATTCGTTACCTCTAAAGTGACGCATGTCGTACAGGATGGTTTCACAAGTTCAAATGTCTAAATAATAAAGTTTTCCCCACAATAATCAATGGTTTTTTCGTCGAAAAAAAGATTTTAGTTGTTTGTTGCTGTTTATTAGGTATATCATATTTTTGTGAAGTATCGCAGCGCTTCCGTGATAACAGCACTAGAATTGGTATGAAATTTAAAATGCTTCGTAATAAAGTTGCTTCACTTATTATGAAATCTAAAATAAACCATGATAAAAAGAGCATTAACTTTGATCTTCCTCCCAAACAATTATGGAAAAATGTAAAGAGGCTATTTAGGAATAACCAAAGATAACAATATTCAGGGTGGCCACAACTTTTTCATATTGAAATCCCGGTTTTTCCCGGTTTTCCCGGACACAAATTCAAGGTTTTTCAGGCTTTAATTGTCCATTTTCGTCGGCATATAGCAAAATTTTCAACTTAAACATTTCCAACTACCTATGGTTGTTTCATAACACTCAAATAATTGAACACTTAGACGAATGCGGCCTAAATAGCCTTCAGTTGTGCTGATGGCCGACCAAATAAAACAAATAAATATAAATGATTGAAAAACATTCTACACAAAATCGTTAAGGTTTTTTATATCATGTTTACAAATTTTTATATGTGTTACATACAGATATCAAATGTGTTACTTACTACAGCTCACAAAATCCACGACTCTAGTAAAGCTTAGTTCTTTTAGAAATGGGACACTTTCTTTTGCTAATAGCTCGTTTACTAGTAATCGTACAATCGAAATTTTGACAGCATTTTGTTGCCTGTAAAAAGTACTAGCCGACCTATTTTTTTCAAAATAAAAAATTTACGCGTTTTTGAGATATTTACGAAGCAAGAGAAAAAGGAAAAAATAATTTTGCACAGTTTCATTCAAAATCCATCATTATCAAATTGATGGCCGACAAAACCGTTGATTATTCAAAGAACTACTGTGTGTGAGTGGTGGAAAAGTATGGAAATACTATCAAAAATGTCCACAAAGTTCAAATCAACCATTAGAGTGAAGCATATGATCGGCAACTTCGGTCAGGGAAGTCAAGTCTCATACGAGCATTTTAAATTTTCAGTAAGCGAAAAATTATGGGTAGATCGCTAAAATTTCGAAAAAAATTTAACTCCGATAAGCTGAAAGTGTTGCCTCTTAATGAGTCATTCAAACCTAACCTCAAACAAAAAATTTTTGCTAGATCCACAGCTCGTAAGCTGTATATCTGGTTCCGAGGCTATGAGACAGATGATTTCTGATGAACGACAAAACTTATGAAATACCCTATTTTAAACAAATTCCAGCGTTTGAATCCTATACCACGTCTGCTCGTGGCAAGGTCCCGAGTATATTAAAGTATGTATTTGCTGGTTATTTTGTATATAATATAATGATTTGCCAAAATTAGGCTCCTGTGGAAAAAAAACAACTATTTTCAAAACGAAAACTATGATTTTCACTCTTTTCAAAGGCCTAAAAAGAGTAATCTTTTATGTACCCTTCGCAACCTACGATCTATACTAAACGATTATACTTTAATTTTAATCTCCTCATGGTTTTACTTCGTTATTGCCAGATTTTGCCAGCAGAAATTCCATTAAAAACGCTCGAAAAGTGGCTCAAAAATAATCAAATTTGTTAATCTCGAAACAGCTGTATCCGCTCAAGTGGCCTCAGTTTCTTTTAAAAGAAAAGTATTGGTCCGAAAAGTATCAGAAATTGAAGGAGGGGGATGTAGCCACCTAAAATATAGATTAGACGAAGTATTAGTTTGAAAAACTGATCATTATCATGACTGAAAAAAGTGTGCGCTGACCGAAGGGAGGTACCCATAATAAAGTAGAATTTATTCTTACAAAAAATGATAGATAAGTTTTTTCAAATTTTTTCATGAATTATCATAAGATTACCTTCATTTCCTTCATAGAAAGTATTTAAATATAACGAAAGGTTTTTGAGATACACGCATTCGTAACTGTCCCATTTCTAAAAGAACTAAGCTTTAGGTATTTAAAATTGCTCTGAGGGAGTTCAATCATGTTACTCGCATGTTTTTCAAAACACGGGGCAATTATGAACACTTGTTCTTAGGCATTGTTTGATTATCTAAACTTATCTTTAATGTTTAACCTTCCAAAGTTGTTCGCAAAATATGCGTTTCGGGGACATTTGATTTTTTTTTTTTGTAAATCTTTATTTGAAACGGCTGACATTTGACTTGTAATTTGTTGTTATTCTCGTGACCGCAAATGTTGACCGATTTTTATGATTTTGGATTCGTTGTGTAAGTTATTTATTCTAGTTTCTAGATATTTTAAAATGAAGTCAATTTGTTCTCAAAGGATGTCTGTAGTTGGTTCCAAATGAAAAAAAAGTCCCAAAAAACAATTTTATTTTTAAATTGCCTATAATTTCTTACAACTTTGCAGTATTTGGGTGCTTCTTTGATCTCTGGAATTGTTAAGAATACATCTATCCGACGATGTATAAATATGTGGGGGTCCAATGAACATTTCGACCACTATTCCGGATTTTCCGGTAGAAAAAAATCTAACTGAAAACAAAGACATCCAATTTTGTCTTTGCATCGCTGTATCTCATTTCTCAACTAACCGATTTTTCAAACTTAAATTTTAGTTTTTTCTCGTTAATTTCATTAACATTTTCATAGAACATATTTCGTCTCTTTGGCTTGTGATATAGCTCAGTTGGCAAGTCTGTTGCCCCCTGAGCCGATGTCCGCGAGTTCAAGCCCAAGAGTAAACATCGAACGCAGTTGTGCCGAATAGTTTTTCAATAACGATCCGCCAACTGCAACGTTGATAAAGTCGCGAATGCCATAAAGATGGTAAAACGACTATAATCGAAACAAAAAAAAAAAAAAAAAAAAAAAAAAAAAAAAAAAAAAAATTTCGTCTCTTAAAAATCTCAGTTCCTCAGGCCTCAGTATATTGCTAAGCTAAAACTAACTTTAAGGAATTATGAAAAAAACAAGTTTAAAAGTAAACAAATTAGGTTTACAAAATCAAAAAGACTCAACAGTGTACATAAAATTTTCAGAAACTATGAGCTAAGTTATGAGTTAAGATTACAATAAAAACATTATATATAGGTATATGTACATGTTTTCAAATCTGTAACGCCTTTGTTTCACAAATTGATTGTGCCGTCCTAAATTCGAATCATTTCTGTCAAATCTAGTACTAGTGATATTGGGTTTTAAAATTTAAAAATTACTAAGTTTTGAGCAAAATACATCATTGATAACTAATAAACCGACAATCCTATATATAAAAAAAACAGATTTCAAATCTATCTACTATCCCATATTTGATAGAGGATTAAGATATTACGTAGCTGTTCTAGATTCAAAGAAACAATGCTTGAAAAAAAATCCTCAATTTTAAAAAAGCTATTGTAATATGTCACTATTTGTGACTTTAAATTAAATTTACAACTTAGTTGAAGACTTCAAATTTGTTTTGACTTATGCTTTTAAAAAATATTTGAATCAATTTGATTAAAAAATTATTCATAAATATCGTTTAATTTTCATAATTCACCAGACTATGAAAAACTAACTTAAAGGACGCCACAGTTTTCTCAAAAGTTTCAACTATTCGCGGTTTTCGTAAAAGTTAATCATTGATTCGAAACCTACGATTTGAGTATCTTAGAAAAGTTCTAAAATGTACCTTAAAAAATTCTTAAGTCAACCCTTGAATTTCGAAAACTAGAGCAAACAGAAAAAACACCAAACTGCATATTTGGATATGTCAACGACAAATAAGTAAAATTAGCTCTCAACCCCCCGGCCAAACGAAAGAACGTAAATTTGGTTGACTTGTGCTATAGAACAGAAATAAACTAAAAATAATCAATATTATTGCAATAATTTTGTTATTTTGATATGGGTCTTTTTAACATTCAAATTCAAGGATTTTTTTTCTTAAATGCGTCACTCAAAACACAAATATGTACAGGGTGACAAAAAAGTCCGGTCACACTTTTTTGGGGTCGCCTGTAGCCTACACGTTGCATCTCTCTGGTGCCTTCTATATGTCAAATGAAAGGGCTAACCTTGCTGCCTAAAGTGGCAGAGTTTTGTTTCTGTGCAGTTTGTTTACATTGAGTTGTGAACCATGGCAGAGTTAAGGGCAGCTGTTATCGCTGCTCGGTTTGGCGTGCAGATGCCGAGCTCTTTTTTCGGACGAGAAGCTGTTCATTTTGGAGCTAACAGTCAATTGCCAAAATGATCGAGTTTGGAGTGTGAGCCTCCAGCAAGCTCCTGCGGACAAGTTGGCGCAGCATCCTTCACCGCAAAGGTTGTTCAGGCGTGGTGTGATTAAAACTTGACCGATTTAATTTCGAAGAATGAATGGCCTCCGTCGTCTCCGGATCTGAATCCACTGGATTATTTCGTATAGGGATACATGAAGTCGAAGCTGAACGACTATAAAATAACAAATTTGGAGCAATTCAAGCGAGTTATCACGAGAATCTGGAACAAGATGCCGATGGAGTAGGTGCGCGCCGCTTACGACGACTTTCCGAGACGTCTGAAGCTGGTTCGATCAGATAAAGGTGGTGTAATTCCGAGGTATCGTCTGTGAAGTATCTTTATGAGTTACTGAATAAAGCTATGAAAGCCAGATTTAGATTTTCTTCTTATTCTTTGAGATATTGAGGTTTTCCTGTGTGACCGGACTTTTTTGTCACCCTGTATATATTGAGGAAAGTACGATGCAATGTTGAAACATTTTAAGATTTTTGAAGAATGTACATAGAGTTTTCCATCGACATAAACACGCTCTGATTAAAAAGGAAATATTTTCAATGGTTTTTCTAAATTTTATTTCAATTTTCGTCCCGGATCAGGTTAAAAATCAGTTCTTTCGAAGTTTTCAATGAATCTTAACATGTTCAAGTATTAAAAAGTGTAATTGAAAAATTTCTGGCTAAATTATGACCAGTGATCTAAAAAATTAATTTTTCAATCAGTGCGTCTGATAGGAGATGGGTTCCTTTTAAACTAAGCAAATTTTCGGTGATGTTGAATTATTATAATTAAGCTACAAAAAAACACCGTGTCGTGCATAAAGATGATGGTTTGTTTTCAACTCTTAATTGAAAGCTATCACTGGAAAATTATCATATAAGCATCTTTTTACATTTCCATTCAAAGGGCTTGTGATATAGCTCAGTTAGCAAGTCTGTTGTCTTCTGAGCCGAAGTCCGTGAGTTTGAGCCCAAGAGTAAATATCGAACACAGTTGTACCGGATAAGTTTTTCAATAACTATCCGCCGTTGATAAAGTCGCGAATGCCATAAATATGGTAAAACGACTATAATCGAAACAAAAAAAAATTCCATTCAAAATTTAACTTTAGTTTTTTGTTTTAATAATTGTAATGATGTGAACAAATTTTAAGAGACTTTTTGAATTTCTCATCTCATTCTTCGAGGCAGTTATGAACAAATTTTAAGAGACTTTTTGAATTTCTCATCTCATTCTTCGAGGCAGTTTTGAAGTCTAGGTTCCTGTACAATTGGTGGTTTCTTTCAGTTTGAAGGTAGTTAAAGAAAAATTAAAGAGTAGTTTGAAAATTCCAAACTTATGATATTTTTCTTTTCTCATTTTTGAACTGTTAAATTCTGACTTGGAAATTGAATTTTGAATTTTCGGTTGAATCCCTGATCTTAGAACCAAAACTGAATGTCGGTTTCCTTTTGTTAATTTTCCCGGTTTTGGGTCTGAATTCCCGGTTTTTTTCCCGGTTTGATTTTCAATTCCCGGTTTTCCCGGTTCTGTGGCCACCCGTTGGAATGGAAACTAACTAAAATAAATCCCTTACTTAACAAACCTAAATCTACTGCCACATCTAATTTACGTCCTATAAGTATTCTCAGCGCTCTATCTAAAGTGTTCAAAAAACTCATTAAACACCAAATCACTCACTTCTGTCGTAACCTTAATTTAATTCATGACTACCAATCGGGATTCCGTGAAAATAATAGTACTGAAACCGCGCTTATAAAAGTTCATAATGATATAGCTCAAACGATTGATAAAAAAGGTATTGCTGTTCTAGTTCTTATTGACTTTTCGAAAGCATTCGATAGATTTTCTCATCAAAAGCTCTTATTTAAATTAAGTGAGAAATTCGGATTCTCGAAACCTGCAGTTGAATTAATAAACTTCTATTTAACGGGCAGAAGTCAATCTGTTTCATACGGTGATACTTTTTTCTAATTTTAAACCGATAGCCTCAAGAGTTCCCCAGGGATCAGTTTTGGGTCCAATACCATTCTCCTTGTTTATCAACGATTTACCGACAATATTTGAAAACAGTTCGATTCATATTTTTGCTGATGATGTTCAGTTATATTTATGTGTTGACGAGACTTATGACCCCATCGAGGTTTCTCTTAGAATCAATAGTGATCTTGAAAAGCTCTGCATCTGGGTTAATAAAAATTCTCTTCCAATCAACTCAGAAAAAACTAAAGCTATGTTTATATCGAAATTGTAGATAAGACATCCTGCTCCAAGACTATCTATCGATCAATGGAGCTAGCCTAGCTTTTGTTGAAAAAGCTAATAATTTAGGTTTGATAATGGAACATAATTTTGTTTGGAGATCTCAAGTAAACAATCAATGTTCTAAAATTTATTAAACGCTAAAACAGTTAAATTTAACCACTCGTCATCCTGATGTCAATACGAAAATAAGACTCTTCAAAACCTATTTACTTCCCCATTTAATATATTGTGATTTTATTTACTTCAATGCCAGTTCAGAATCACTTTCAAGGATGCGGGTAGCTTTAAATGCTAGCGTTAGGTATGTTTTCAATTTAAATCGTTATGCCAATGTTTCTCAATTTCATTTACAATTAATAGGATGCTCTTTCGATTTTTTTTTAAAATATCCTTCCCTCACAATTTTACATAAGATAATCTTTTCTAAAAAGCCTAACTACCTCCACACCTTTACGCAGTGAACGAATATCAAGCTTTGTCATCCCGGCTCACCGTTCGGCTTATTATGGATATTCTTTCATGGTAAGAGGCATAGCTAATTGGAACCGTTTACCCATTGAAAGCAAACTAATCGAAACTAAATCTACATATGTTCAAGAAAGATATTCTGGTTGGACTGAACAGGGGAAATAATTAAAATGCAACTCAACCGTCTTAGTATAGATAATGTAAGTTTTTTTTCTTCTCTATATCAAACACCTCAGAAACGAAATCAGAATTGTAACTCATATTATAACGATTAAAAAGAATAGTCTTATTTTACCTGAATAAACGAAACATTAAATCTAAATCTAAATTGCCTTCCTGATGGATATAAATTTATTGCGGAAATTTTGCGTTAATATTCTCAAAATCCGGCGCAAAGTTTAATTTAAGTCTTAAACAATCTGAGAAATTGCAAATTAGGGTTAGGGTTAATAGATTAAATCTCAAGATCCATTTAAAAAAACAAATAAGGAGAGTATCGAAAATAAGTTATAAACGCATTTTTTTTTTCATTGTATTGATTTTACTGATGATTCAAACAAAGAAACAGTTCGGAAGTGTTTTAAAACGCTTTTTCTTACAGTTTATAAAGAAATACAAGTAAAGCGTTTTATAAGGTTTTGTACAACTGATTGATCACACTTCTTGGCCGTGGCATTTCAATTTTTCTTGAAAACCGCCATGGTCCTGTTGGGCTTCTTGAAAACTCTCTTGACGATAGCCCAATATCGTTCTATGGGGCGAAGCTGGGGCAGTTTGGTAGATTAATATCTTTCTCAACGAAATCTACATCGTTATCCTCAAACCATCTAAGAGTGGATTTAGCATAGTGGGCTGACGCCAAATCCGGCTAGAACAATGGTGGAGTTGTATGTTTCTTATATAGTGGCAGCAACCTTTTCTCCAAACACTCCTTTTGGTAGATATCGGCATTTATTGTTCCTTTTGTAGAGAAACTCGCCGACTTCAATCCGCAGGAGCAGATTGCCTGCCACACAAGCACTTTCTGGCAAAATTTTCCCCCTCAATCGACTTCTTGTGGTCACTCACATCCTCCCCAATAGCTGCAGTGTAGAATTTTGGTCCCGGAAGAGTACTGGAATCCTCTTTTACATAAGTTTCATCGTCCATGAGAATGCACGCATCTGACTTCTGCAAAATCCGATGATACAGCTTCCGGGCTCTGATTTTGGCTCGTGATTTTTGTTCAGCCGTTTGTTTGGACACTTTCTGCTTCTTGTATGTCTTCAGGTTGTTCCGCTTCTTGATCCGCTGTACCATTCCGATCGATGTCCCAGCTTTTTCCGCCAAATCCCGTATAGACATCGATCGATTCCGGTTGATGAGGTTGATTACCTTTCGGCCCAGATTTGGGTCAGATGGTCCTGGTTTTCTGCCTCTTCCTGGCAAATCATCGAACGTATAGTGTCCCCCGAACTTGTGGATGATGGATTTTACGCTCGCCGGATGAATGCCGAAACGTTTGCCCTTCTCTCGCATCCAAGTGTCCAACACACGAATTTTAACTTCTTTTTTAATTCGCGACATTTTGGGAGAAACGAATGTTTCAAACGTAATCAAAGCGCTGGTTCACTCTTGACAGATCAAGATGCTACATACAGGTGAGTTACGTTCACGCGTTAGTAAGAAGAAGGCCCAAATATGTTTATTGTTAATTTTCGATACACTCCTTAGGTGGAAATTATAATTCATGAAATTCAAGTCAACCCTAAATTGAAAATACGATATGAAGTATTCGGGTAACGAATTCTTCATCTAGATCTGTACACTCGTAATTCAACTTTTACTCCAATCATGAGTTCTCAATATTTCAACGACATTGGCATAAGGGGCCCGTTGTCCACAGGCTTCCGACGGCTCCTGAGGCGCGACTCATAAGAGGCAGAGCGGCACCACTCATAGAGGAGGAAGCCAAACTCCTGTTAGTCGAAAATTACTCTCTCTCTCTCGCTTCTCCTACCGCCAGAATCCCTGAGAGCGCTAGTCACTCTTTGTTCTTTCAGAGGATATCTGTTTGAGATAGGTAGGAATTTGGTTACTTCAATTAGCTGACTGGCTGATGGGGTGACTGTGCGGCAATATATGCTGAACAAATTTAAGGCTATTTTCTTACCTTAATGACTTTTGCAAAACAACTATAAATCACATGCAGTGTTAGGGTAAAACGTTTTTTATTATTTAGGCTTTCAGACCAAGGGGAGGAAGACTGAAATTCGATGTATCGTTTTTTTTATTGTTCAGCAAAAAGCAAGCAATTTTAGAAAAGATTAGTAATCGTTCAAATTTTAACTTTAGATGATTAGTTTCGTGTAGCGAATCATGTAACTCGGTTGTTTAGGTGCTAAGTTTAAGGTGCTAAGATTTAATTTTCTGAGTTTATTACAGCAGATTCAAAAGTAAACATCAAAATCGAATACACCAGCTCCACCAGCTAAATTATCCATTGCCAGTCTGTCAATTTTGACGTAATGAACTATCAAAAAAAAGTTGTTCGGTGCATGGGAACTATCTAAAATCTAATTCTTCAGCTTCAAAACTTCTACGAAATTTGAACGAATTAATATGCCTGAACCTTAGGGAATTTGCCAAAACAAAACAAAACCTAATTAAACAATTGTTAAATGCAAAACAAGTGCTTTTCAGCGTCAAAAAAGTTTTTTTTGAAAATCACTAAATTAAAAAGTAAATTTTTAACCTTCGCACTGGTCGGGAGATTGATAAAAGAAATTTGACCTTTGAACGATTTTGTTTCTTTTTTTCTTCAGTCTTCCTGCCCCAGTTTCAGACAATATGTTTAACAAAGAAATCGACCGGTGTTAACACTAAACATACCGACACTTTGTATATACCTATTCATACCGCGAGCGGTCAAATGACGGCAAACACCGTTTTCGCTAAAACTCCCTTGTTTCTCAACCGATTTCTTTTAAATTTATAGTTTTGAAAAGCTTATAACTCGACTCAAATATGTTTCTCAGACAATTTTCAACTACAATCAATAACTTTAAAGTTATTTACAGTACAAGAAAATTTTTCAAAAGTGAATTGAAAAGTAGACGTAATTTGTCACATTTTGGCATCAGATTTTTAAAATACTAAATACATAATTTTTGACGGCTTTTCAAAGGTAGTTGTTTTGCGAACTTTTTAAAAATCTGGATTTTCTGAGACAATCCCTACACCCAAATTCAGCTTTGCACTGGATTTTGAGTACGTTAACGTATAGTTTAGGCAATAAAACTATATGCAAAAGGAAGCAAATTTCATGCCGGTTCTAGCGATGTAACTGCATTGGCGGTGCAATGCTTTACAAAAATATAATAAATATATTTCCGAAAGTAAAACTAGAAAATTTGAGCTAATGCTTGTTTGTTTTTTCGTTTCTTTTCATCCGTCTTCGTGTGCAAAATAGCTTTGAGATATTACCACCCACTGCGCCCATCTGCCAAGCAAGAGTTTGTGCTGACTTCTCAAAATTCAGAAACTAGTTCACTGTTTTATTTATCATATTTTTGCCAAGCATTGCACCGCCAATGCAGTTACACCACTAGAACCGGTATGAAATAAGCTTTCTTTTGCATATAGTTTTATTGCCTAAACCTTACGTTAACGTACTCAAAATCCAGTGCAAAGCTGAGCTTAGGTGTAGGAATTGTCTTAGAAAATCCAAATTGATAAAAAGTTCGAAAAACAGCTACCTTTGAAAAGTCGTCATAAATTATGTACTTCAAATTTCAAAAAATCTAAAGATGCCAAAATGTGACAAATTACGTCTACTTTTCAATTCGCTTTTTCAAAATTTTCTACTGTAGCAGGAACAGCTTTGGCGGTTGATTGATTGAAAAGTACGGGTTTTACACAACTTTTTTACATTTTTTGTGGCCATGATCTTAGAAAATTTTCAGAATTTTTTTCCTTATGTGCAACATATAGCTTCTAACTTCAGCTTTCTGAGGCACTAAGTGAAATTTTTTTCGAGCACTTAATAACTGATTTACAACCTTTTTTCTGAAGCATGTTTTTTCATAAAATTTTTCTTGTACTGTAAATAACTTTAAAGTTATTGATTGTAGCTGAAAATTGTCTGAGAAACATATTTGAGTCGAGTTATAAGCTTTTCAAAACTATAAATTTAAAAGAAATCGGTTGAGAAACAAGAAAGTTTTAGCGAAAACGGCGTTTGCCGTCATTTGACCGCTCGCGGTATGAATAGGTATACCACATACGTTATTCGAAAACCGTAACACTTAAAAAAAATTTAAAAACGCAAAAATACTTGCATTTCAAAAACAAAAATAGTCCTGTCGTTAAATTTGCGAAAAAACAATTATATAAGGCGTAATCATCGTTTAAAGTTCAAAAACCGTCATTTGACCGCTCCTGGTACGTTTAGTGTTAAAAAAGCAATTGATAGAATGATAGCTACCAGAACTAAATCTTTCAAATTTCTTTTCAAACTTGAGGCTCCTTTCTTGTTATACTATCGGGCTTTAATTTTGCATATAAACTTCTGGAAGACACCCAACAATATGCTTGTTAGGGCCATTCTACTCAACAAAGCAATCAGCGCGGACACGTTTTATCTAGGGGAAATCTCTTGCTGGAAGCTCTTGGAGGAATTCAAACCGACAATTGGAAGGTACAGTGCGCACCAGCTGACCAACGAAAACGGCCTCAGATTTATTGATTTCGCCGCCTCCAAACGAATGGCCGTACGTAGTACCTTTTTTCAGCACCGCCTCCCACACAAGTACACCTGGAGATCACCGTACCAAACTCAATCACAGATCGACCACGTTTTGCTCATCGACGTCAGATCCTGTCGGGGCGCCAACATCGAGTCGAACCATTATCTGGTGATGGTGAAGATGCGCCCAAAACTCTCCGTAGTAAACAACACGCGAAACCGGCGCCCGCCTCGGTTAAATATCGCGCGACTGAAGCAACCTGAAGTCGCGGCAGACTACGCGCAATCGGTCGAAGCAGTGCTGCCGGCAGAGGGCGATCTCGACGGAACGACTGGTTCGACGATGAGTGTAGGAGGGTGATGGACGAAGAGAATGCCGCGCGGGCGGCAGTAGTGCAAAGAGGCACCCGTCGAAATGTGGAAAATCACCGACAGCGGAAGAGGCAGCGAGTCCGACTTTTCCAGGAGAAAAAGCGCCGTCTTCAGGAGGAGGAGCTCGAGGAGCTGGAGCAGCTGCATCGTTCCCAAGAAACACGAAAGTTCTATCAGAAACTCAACGCATCCCGCAAAGGCTTCGTGCCGCAAGCCGAAATGTGCCGGGATAAGGACGGGAGTATCCTGACGGACAATCGTGAGGTGATCGAAAGGTGGAAGCAGCATTTCGATGAACACCTGAACGGCGCACATGCAGGAGATCAAGACGGTGGGGGAAGGTACATCGCCGGCGTAGCCAACGACGTAGAGGAGCCTCTCCCAACGATGAGTGAAGTTAAGGAAGCCATTCGCCAGCTGAATAGAAACAAGTCGGCTGGGAAGGATGGCATCGCAGCTGAACTCATCAAAATGGGCCCGGACAAGTTGGCCCATTGTCTACACCGGTTGATAGTGCGGATCTGGGACATAGAACAGCTACCGGAGGAGTGGAAGGAGGGGGTAATATGCCCCATCTACAAGAAGGGCGACAAATTGGACTGTGAGAACTACCGAGCGATCACTGTCCTCAATGCCGCCTACAAAATGTTGTCCCGAATCCTACTCCCTCGCCTAACGCCACAAGCAAACAGATTCGTGGGAAGTCATCAGGCCGGCTTCATGGAGGGACGGTCTACGACGGACCAGACATTACGGCAAATCCTCCAAAAATGCCGGGAACACCAAGTCCCTACGCACCATCTATTCATCGACTTCAAAGCTATGGATCGATCGACCGTAACGAGCTATGGAAAATCATGGACGAGAACGGCTTTTCCGGGAAGCTGATCAGACTGATCAAGGCGACGATGGATGGAACGCAGTGCTGTGTGCGAATCTCGGGTGAATTGTCGAGTTCATTCGAATCGCGCAGGGGTCTTCGACAAGGTGATGGTCTATCCTACATGATGTTCAACGTGGCGCTAGAAGGTGTTATTCGACGAGCGGTGGGCGAAATGCGGGGCACAATTTTCAACAGATCCAGTCAACTTATCTGCTTTGCCGATGACATTGACAAAGTCGGCAGATCATCTGCGGCGGTGGAGGAGATCTACCGCAAACTGAAACGCGAAGCAGGAAGGATTGGGTTGATGATTAATACGTCCAAGACGAAGTACATGCTGGCGTGCGGATCCGAGGCCGCCGAACCCGCTTGTCCAGTAATAACAAGGTCACGATCGACGGCGACGAGCTGGAGATAGTCGAAGACTTTGTCTATCTCGTCTCACTGGTGACCGCAGACAATGACACCAGCCGTGAGATCCGGAGGCGAATTATCAGCGGAAGTCGTGCCTACTATGGACTCCACAAGCAACTGCGGTCGAGAAGACTTAGCCCTCGCACGAAGTGTAACCTGTATATGACGCTCATTAGACCGGTTGTTCTCTACGGGCACGAGACATGGATATTGCTCGAGGAGGACCTGCGTACACTCGGAGTATTCGAGCGACGAGTGTTAAGAACCATCTTTGGCGGCGTACAGGAGGACGGAGTGTGGAGGCGAAGGATGAACCACGAGCTCGCGCGACTCTACGGCGAACCCAGTATCCAGAAGGTGGTGAAGACTGGCCGGATACGCTAGGCGGGACATGTTGCGCGAATGCCGGACGGCTGTCCTGCAAAACAGGTGTTCGCTACGAATCCGGTAGGAACAAGACGAGCGGGGGCGCAACGAGCGAGGTGGTTAGACCAAGTGGAGCGTGATCTGGCGAACGTGGGGTGCCCGAGAAATTGGAGAACGGTTGCCATGGACCAAGTTAATTGTAGGAATATTGTTCATCAGGTTATGTCATAAGACGGAAAGCCATGTAGATAAAAAACCAAAATAAATAAATGGCATAAGGGGCCGTTCAGATACCACGTGGACAGAAAAATGAGAATTTTTACCCCCTTCCCTCTCTCCGGGAAGTAGCGTAAACATTTGGCAAACCCCTCCCCGAATGTCCACATGGACAGATTCAAAGTCTTGTTTAGATAAAGTAGATCGAATATCAAACTATTATTTCACAAATTTTGAGCTTTTAAAGTCTGTGTGGCCTTAGATACAGTAGTACTACGAAAACCGGACTTTTTGGACTATTGCCATTGAAACTGCATCTCAGAAACTATGCCACGCCTATTATTGAAATTTCACCGAGTGGTTGTTGAAATATAAAACTAAGCTACGCGAGGTAAAATATGTCAGGGTTAATTTATCAAATTTAAATGTCATAAACTGTTTAGAGTTATTGTTGATTTAAATAAATTCGGTGAGATAGCTTACACAAACACATACAGAAAAAAAATATGTTTCCTCGAAGGGATTCATTTTACTTATTTAATTCTAAGCGTATAACTTCCGAGGATATGATGACTAGCATCTCATAAATACTGAAACCACGAACCCACAGAAAGTGTTCTATGTATGCCGTGACCGGGATTCGGTCTCGTGAGCGTTTGAGCTTAGAAGACTTGGAGGCTATCCCTACGCCACGGACGTGTGGAAAGGTTCTTGAGAAAAGTTAAATAAACGTTTTTTTTTTTCGATTTACAAAAAACTGAAGTAGGCCTGTTTTGAAGTTGATGGAAAAAGTTTTAATTGGTCAACCAAAGTAGGTTGTCCAAAAAGTTTCTCGTTGGTAAAATTTTCGAAATTGTCAGTGAAACATTAACAAAATGTCAGTGCTTCTTCGGCTGAGACCGTTCTCGAATTTGGCGTTATTTGGTAGGAAACTTTACAGCGGCAAGGATGCCTTTAAAAAATCTAGCAGTGATGAGGATGACAAAAGTCCTCGTTGCGTTTCCGATATCGATGACGATTTTCATGATGAGTGTCGGGATGACAATCTAGCGAATCCTCTTATAAACAGCAAGGTGCAAGCCGTTATCAATGAGCAGATTAACCGGGAACTGAATGCGGCTTATACTTATCTTTCCGTTAGCCATTACTTTGCGCGGTCCAATGTAGCATTATTGGGATTTTCTAGTTGAGTTTTAAATTTTATTTTATAAATAAGTTATTTAATCCAGTATCGCTCACTTACAGAATGGTACAAGGAAATGAGCAAGGAAGAAACGGAACACGCCAATATGCTTGCCGAGTATCTTCTTCAGCGCAATGGTTACGTCGAACTTCATACGCTCAAAAAGCCGCCCTGTATCTGTTGGAACAACCTTAACATCACCTTCGATGAAACAATCCGGATGGAAAATTGCATTTCCGAGTCGCTGTCCAATGTGTATCATGTGGCCACCAAGTATCAGGATCCGATGACCGCCGATTTCATCGTGAATCAGTTTTTCCGGGAACAAATCGATGGTATCCGGCAGCTCAATTTGCTGCAAACCCGATGGAGAACGTTGCAAAAAGCACCGGACGGGATTTTCCGCTTGGATAGGGAAATAGTTCGAAGATTGAATCGCGACAAAATCAGCAGTTCTAGGTGATTAGGGTTTATATTTAGTAAGCAAAATCGACACTTTTGAGTAAGTTATTGCACGATCCCTTAAAAAATTGGTAAACAAAATTGTGAAAAAATACTTAAATGCAAATTGAAGAGAATATTTTCACTTTAAAACTTGAAAATAATAGTAAAAACTAATAACCGTTACCCTAAACGGTCACTTTATATACGTAAAAGGAACAATATAAAAAAATAATCATTTTCATTGGTTTTTCTTTCCTATTTTTAACTGTTGTTTACTCAGAAAATCGTCATGCAACTCAAGTGGTTCTACACTTTCCATTTTTCTTAATTTAATTTTTTTTCAAATCTTGAACGAAAAATATAAAACGAAATGGTACATTTGAAATGCTGTGAACAATGACGCCTTTACTCACGTAGCGACCGTGAAAAATTAGTTTGACGGAGTAGTTGTACGTCGTTTTTTAACAAAAAAATATGTTTTTCATAGATATCGACATCCTTTTTTTCAATTTTAATGAATATACGTCATGATGGCACAGTAAAGTTTTCTTTCAAATCAGACATGCGCCAGAAGCTTACAGTACAAAGTCGTCAACCGAGCTAAGCGTGGTTTCGATCAACAGGTTGAAATCTAGCTCGTTCAAGCTGGCCTTAGCCGTTAGCATCTCCAGGAAGCAGTCCAGTGGTTCCTGCAATCTCTGTACGGCATTCATCTGTTCACCGAGATCTAGGGGGAAGCGTTTTTTTTAGACATTTCGAATTTGAAACAAAGAAAATCCAATTTATTTCTTTTCAGATATTGTATACATGCAATTTTATGTAAAATTCTAGACTATTTGATTTGTGGTATTGATATTCATGCAATGATTGATATGATACGAATACACTATGATATGATACACTTTTTATCGTTTGAGAACCAAGCCGATAAATTTAGAAACATGTTCAACGGAATAAATAAAAAAACTATCTAAAACATAATAAATTAACAGAACAATTAATCCCACGGCAGCAGTAAAGCTTATAACTAGGATCAATATGCAATGAGATGAAGTTCCGAATGACGATGACGAAGACAGCGATGATAAGTCCGATGTTGAGGATTGTGCGATACAGCAACAGCAGGATTTGTCGAACAGAAAACAGGATGCTGGTTGACTGTGGCTGTAAATCGAAGTTGTATTCCCTGGCGATGGCTGCAGTGCTATTCCGTTCAGTTCACCATAGGTACGCGGGTAATCACTATTCTCAAACTGGTGCAACGTATTGCAAAAAATGCATGATGATCGGCAACAAAAGCACAGGTACAGTAAAGCTATTAAATGATGATGAAACTGTTTGGTAAAACGTGCTGGCGATACAACATAAAACAAATCATGAGACAAGAATCATGCAAAAGAAGTCGTACAAATTACAATGAGAGAGGTGGAGAAAAATAAGAATGAGAGCTTTACCAAGAGTCTTGCAAAGGGGCTCATCAACCAGCATCAAGGCTCATTATCCTGGTTGAACTACGTGTTAAAGGAAGAGGGGGATGGTGTACCGTCGTACGTAATGCAAGATTTCTCTTTGGCGATCTTGTCAAAAAAGGCTTTTGTCTTATTGCTCATCCGGAGATGGTTATTGAGTCAGAGTCTTATGTAACCTGGGAATTACTCAAACCTCGGAGTATTATATTTATATTTGTTTATTTAATCAACAGACAAAATATAGGTCCAAATGATGACATGAAATTAAAATATAAATTTCACTAAATTTACATCTAACTAACGATTCCACAATATACTTATAACTTTCCTTCGGAAAACATCCCTCGAAACGTCGAAGTTGAAGAGCTCGGAAAAGCAGTTGAACGTATTCATAACACCGATGAAAGCACTATTGGCTTCACGGTTGTTCAATCGAATGGGAACATACAGTTGAAGGTCCTGGTTTCTCAGTCCACGGGGTCTCACACTAAGAGGAATAGCTTCCAGTAGCGTAGGACAATCGATTCACGATCTCAGTAGATCGACGACGAAAGAAGCTCGTGTTTCATTTCTTCTTGCTTGAAGAGTGTTCATGTCTATGAGATGACATCGATGTTCGTAGCTTGGCAGGTGAAACGGGTCTTGCCAGTTTAGGTGTCTGAGGGCATAACGCAATAAGCGCCGTTGGATAGCCTCGAGCCGCTTGAGATCGTCCTGGTAGTAGGACCACCAGACTGCGGATACGTATTGTATTATACGTATACGAGGATGGATCGAACTATGCTGCAATACAGGCTCTTCAGACAGAACACGTCCATGAAGGCCTTGGCCACTAGAAATAAAAATCCGAGGCTTCTAGAGGCTTTATAGACGACGTCGTTCGTATGTGATTTGAACTCAAGCTTACGGCCGAGTATTACGCTCAGATCATTGATATGGTCCACCCGCGTAATGTACGCATCTCCTATGAAGCACTCCGTGCAAAAAGGCTGCCGACTTTGTGAGAATCTGATGACTGCACATTAGAGTGCCCTAAATGACCCGACATTTGAAAATGTATGCGCTGCAGGCTTAAATTGATCCTACGCATAGTAAAAGGTCTCATGCCAAATTTTAGCCAGATCGGATCACGGGAACGAGCCTAAAGTTTGTATGGGATTTTGGGACATTTTATTCGGAAAGAACACGAAAGTCCAGTTTATCAAGAATAACACTTAGAGCACCTGCAACGCTTCAGGCGTAAATATTGGTTTTAAGTATACCAGTTTTAGCACAATTCGAAATTTTAGAATCGGCTAAAACACCCACTCCCCACCGGTGTAGGAGAAAATTTAAAACACTTTCATTGCAGACACTCAATAATTGAGAAGAAAAAACCCATTTTATTGGAAAAATTGCATGAGTTTTGAGTTTCACGGTTGATTGTCTTAAAATTAATTCTACGAATATTCATTTTGACAGAACAATGATTTCAACTATTCCACCAGGATTTCATTAATTTAAAAGCAAAAATGACTACACAACGAGGAAAAAAGGTCAATTGAAACAATTCTTCAATTAGTTCAATCAAATTGCTTTGAATCAATGGAATAAGGTTTTATTAAAATGAAATGAAAAAGCATTTTTTTTTTCAAGTTATTGCTGACATTGATAAAGGAAACGAGAAATGTTTATCCCAAAGTCCAAGGAAATTTTTCTTTGATTTGTCGACATTTTTGTTTGACAAAAACTTGTTTCACTATTTGTAAATTTATGTATGCTGCCGCTGCCGGCAAGTCTGTCCCATATGCAAAAATAACGAACCGAGAAAAACGGCTTTAAAGATTTTTATAAACTTTCGTGGATTTTTCGGTTGAAACTTTACCTTTTCTACTTCTTTCTTCACAGATATTAAGATAATTGTTGTAGAATTTCGTCCAATGTGTTTTTGATTTGGAAGTTGTTGATGCGGAGGAGAAAATAACGATGGGACAGCCTTGCGAGTATATTTCGCATGCTGATTAAATATACCCGCAAAGCTGTTCCATATTTGGCTTTTCTTTTGTCAGTTGATCATTTGGTTCTCTCTATCTGCGCTGTATTATTCACTTTACTGGTTGTTTACTGATAAAAATAAGTTTGAAATGATGTTTTTGACATGTTTAAATAGTCAAAGATAAAGAAAGTTTATCGTAAGAATTGAGTGGGTCTAAGAGCAAACGCACCAATAAGTGAGTATACGCGGCCCGGTTTTGCTCATTTCAGCGGACCGGTTTTGGGATACTCACTCTTTTGCGCACCGGGCGGTAGCATAATTATTTTTAAATTTGGCATTGCACTGAGAAAACTTTTGAAGAAAATCTTAATCTTAAATTAATACGTACCGAGTAAATTTTCGGAGTCGTCAGTTTTTTGCTGAAATTTTAATGAATGTTGGTCTTAAAAGGGCCTGGGGGTGTTGGCAGTTATTTGACGGGATAGCTGCTATCCGTATCGTGACGTCAAAGTCTACATCCTGGTTGAACATGCCGTACAGCAGCAGCAAGGCCAAGCAACTTTGAACACCAGTAATCGGGTCCGATGACGGATGCAGCAAGAACTTCCGAGCAGGATGTTTGCTTCGCTTGGCCTCGTCATCATATCTATAGGACACCGCTTTCAACCGGTGGTGGTTGTTTTCGGCGACCGATTCAACATTGATCCTTTCGGTAAAGCTTTGAGTTTCCCTTACGGTGTTTCCAATTCCGTGTCAACCGTTTGCTGGATTGTGATTAAAAACTTATTGCATTGTAGGACGACTTGATTGAATAAAATAAATTCAGATAAGAATAAGTTCAGATAAGAATATATTTTCGAATTAAGCTCGATTTTGCTTTCAAAACGCCGGGCACTTTTATTTCTTAACACCCCCGAAACACACCCTAACACCCGAAAAACAAAATTCAACAAACTAAACAATTCAACTTTATTTGTTTATTATATTTATATTAAAATCATACTTCTCTAAAAAATCTTCAACTTCTTTTTCTATCCAACGTGCTGATTGAAATAGTTGCTGCTCCGAAAAACTGGGTCCCATTAGTTGCAAAGACCTCGTTTCGAAAGCCGAATCGGTAGGGACAGTACTGGAATGCCACCCATATTGGCCGGTTGGATACAAAAATCCTGCACAGCGCACTGGTCTCGATTATTATTACTCCGAGAAACTCCGAGTGACCATTTTTGGTCACAAATTACGATGCTTCAAGTTTGTTTATCTGAAATTGAGTGAGAAAGGAAAAAATGTTATCAAAATTCATAGATAGAAAAAATTCCAAAACAGTATAAAATACAAAATAAATAACTCACCATCAGAACCAGCATGTACACTTTCTCGTTCAATTCTTGGAAAAACCCGAAAAAATGTAACGAAATTGCAAATTTAACTGGTAATTCCAAAAAAAAAACCATCCACAATTTTAATCTGATACAGTTTTTTCTTAAAATAAATATCAACAAACATCTACACGCTGCGACATCGTTTGTTTAATTCTGCTCAAAACGGTAGAATTTTTTTCAGTGCATGTTTGCTCTCGCCCCTTTCTAGTGAGCAAATTTGGTGATTTCGTCGGTCCCGACGGCATCGGCCCTATTTTGCTCACCTTCATACTAACCCCCGGTGCGGTATGGAAGTGATTAAACTCGTGAGCATTTTCACTTTGCTCGCGATTGCTGCGGATGCCCTAAAATAAAATGAATAACAACGTTCCATGAATAAAACAACCTTTACCATCATATTTTGGAAAGTTTTTCGGCTGATTATCTTTTTAGAAAGACTATAAATACCTTCAAATTAAATTAATGCTGAATCAGAAACAGCAAAGTATCTTGGCTGCAAATGTTTGATGAGAAAAATCAATTCAATATGACTTAAGCGTGTGCTACCAGGTACGCGTATTTTTGTTCATAGATTTTATGAAAGTCCAAGCCGCAAGTAACAGCATAACAAAAACCTAAAAAATATGGCTTTGTAGCTGACTATTTTCCATGTTTAACAAAGAACAATCCAAAAAGCTTCATGCGAAATTAAAAAAAAAAACAGTTGGATGGAATTTACCCATTAGGCTAAACTTAGCTTGTAAAAATTATGGAGATTGTTATTTTTAACTTTACTGTACCGTTTTATCTAGTCTAACTTTCGCAATTTCAATGAATGCTTATTTTGTCGCACACATTGTATGAATATTTGTTAAATTAACGTAAATTAGAGGAGCAATTTTGAAGCATTCTGTATAAATAGACATATGGGACAGCTTTGCGGGTATATTTCATATGGGACAGACATGACTTGGTATTTTTTTCATATATGTTGAGAACAAAGTTATGAAAGTTTTTAGTCTAAATTGAAGAACTAACTGTATTTGAACGATTTTTGAGATAAACTGAAAAATGACGAAAATGCATATGGGACAGTCTTGCGAATAGCGGCAGTATGGATACAGAAAAATATGCTGATATTGACGAAAACTCCGAGCAAACCATACGAAACTAATAATCTCTCAATATCTCAAATAAAACAAAAATTATAGAACAAACAATAAACATTTATTTTACCTCATCGAAAAAGTATTAAAATTTTCTTTTCGTTTATTTTTTTCAAATTTTAGAACGCTGACTGGATTCACTAAATAATTCGTCGAGCCCAAATGAAAAGCTTTTTATTTAAAGATATTAAATCGAGAATAATGTGACATCTGTTATTTATACTTGATATGGTTTTTATTAACATGTTTTCTCAATTTATGTTACGTATAGGGTGGTTGAAGCGAAAAAAAAAACATTCAAATAATATCTCAAAAAGAAACTATTATCACACCCAATGTTGCCCAAACATGTGTGAAAGAATTCATTGTTGGCTAAAATTTTCTCACCGTGAACTAAATCGGTCTGTCGTATATTTTGAAATCCTGTTCCAAATTTGCATGAATTTGGAACAAAGGCGTATAACTGTTGGGAATTTTGAAATCGATAACTGTGCTAAAACAGCAATTAACGCCACCGGTGCCAGCCGAAATGTTTTAGCGTGGTCGAAAACCGTGTTTTGCATCTACCGTTGGGACAGCCCTTACTGCGATTCAAAGGCAGGCAGCTGATGTGTGCGAATAGTTTGAACTGGTTTTGCAGGATATTAATGTCGTTCTGACCGTTTATGGTGTAGAACAGTTTAAGATCTTCAGCATAACAAAGTTTCGGGTGAGCGCACATCGTTAAAATAGATTGAGAAGATAATCGGTCCTAGGTGACTACCTTGGGGCACACCGGATGAGGCAGAGAACTGACTGGATAGAGGTCTCCTAACTGTCAACTTACGTCCAGTTGTTTACAGTACGAGAAAATCGGATTCATGACGACTAAACTGATGAAATTGCACATAAAGAGGAGATTCCTCTAAGTTGTTGATATCCCTTCGATCTCCTTTTTTATGAACCTGGAACATCTAAGCTTTCTTACACATCGAAGGGAATGTGGCTCTGTCCAAAGAAGCTTGAAAGATGAGTCTCACAGGAGTCAGTAAAACAGACATTAATCGTTTTAGAAAGGTAGATGGTATACCGTCCGGGCCTGTATAGAGAGTTTTTGAACTTAACCGCTGCTTTAGATATGACCCAATCCTCTACTACAAACGTGTTTATGCAGAATCAAAGTGGTGAAACAATCCTAACAGCACTCTCCACAGGTTCTGGGGATTTATCATTTATTTATTTGTGTAAAAACATCAACGGATCACCTGTTGATCCTAATGATAGGATGTTGAAACAGTAGCAAAGGTAATCGAGAATTTTTGAACAAAGAGATCACTGATTCCGCAATCAGAGTTCGCAGCGTTGCCATCCAGAAACATTTGAGTTGGAATACCAGGTTCATTCCGCATCCAGAACGCTTTTGGGTTGGACTTGAGGTTACGTTGTACTCGAAAAAGATAGTTTTACAAGCGCAGTTCAGTCTTCGATCTAAGTTTAGGAGGGTTTAAGCTTATGGTGATTTCTAAGAGCACATCTCTTCGCTGTCTTCAGTCGACGCAGTATTTTCGTAAACCAGAGTATAAATCAAAATATGAGCTCAAAGCCTGAACATTACTGGAACCTTTAACAAAGACTTTAAGGCAAAGGAAAAGGCAAGGAAAAAAGACAGGCTGAAGAGTTCCAACAACACTTGAAAATACCTTGAATTTGAAACTCGACCAGTTGTCCTCAGGGGACATTTTTCCGTCGGGAAATCCAACGATAAACACGTATTTGTTTGGGTCTACGCCGTGCGAACTAAGCCGTACTTCTTGAAAGACATCCAATACTTATCGTGAATGAATAGAATTCATGTATTGTAATAAGTTTTTCTACGTGTGGCGTTAACAGAAGAATCAAGGAATGCAAAGACAACGAGCAAAAAAGATGTACTTCGTTTAACGTCTGCCCTTCGGATTAATATAAACACCGGAATTGTTCCAGGCGTTGATGGACGAACTTTTAATGGGATGTAGTGTTACGTACTTGAAGGCGTAATAATCGAAGTTAAGGAAGTGCTAAAAACTTCAAAGTTAAGAATGTAGAGTGTAATTCGCTCTGTCGTTCTAAAAGATCAAAGCAGTAACTTCGTTCCACCCTACCGCTTATGAAACAGAAGTATGACATTTTCTGGGATTATCGAATTGTCTCAACAAAGTTTAACTTCGATTGAGTAATTTAGAGGCAAAATGCCTGTGCCATAGTATGTCGTCGAGCCTCAGTCATGGAAAAAGTCGAACTGGAACCACTAGAAGATTACCGGACCGTGTGTCATGCATGGAGCCACATTTCAACAGGGTATAACTTTTATGCCATTGGGTACAAATCAATCAAATTTTGCACACCTTCTCATTGATGTGTATTGTTTAATGCTGTCAAACTCGAAGTCGTGTTTTTTGATTCTACAAAAATGGAGGTGAACCAACGCGAGTCGAGAGAACAAATCTTTCCAAACATATGGAATTTCCTGACCTGTTTCATCGGCAGTTGGGCAAAATGTTAATCATTAACCACCAACCGTATCCAGAGTGTTGAAGCGGTTGACGTTGGACCACGGCAAAGGAAATGATAAAAACCGGAACCGTAGTACAAAAAGACGGAGGGAAATGTGAAGCGGATGATTAAAGCAAATCCAAACGTCTCAAGCCATGATTTGGCTCAATAGATCGGCATGTCGCAGAACTATGTCCAGAATGCAAAGAAGAGAGCTGGACTACATACACGGATAAAAAACTTTATAGGTTGTTATCAAAATTCGTATGGTTGGCTCATCTATATCACATATTTTTGGTTGATTATGGGTTGCTTAATCAACATCGATAACTACAAACAAACTAGCGTTTATGTAAAGTTGATTTGGCTGTAGAGGATTTCTCAACCGCATATCGCTAAAATAATTCAACAGCTAGTAGATTATGCTATATTTTCCTAAGTCTACATTATAATATCTAATAGTTATTTTTTTAATATCACTGATGCTTGACTGAGCTTGAGTTTGTAAAGTAAATTGTTCGACTTAGAGGAAAAAAAGCCAGTAGTTATTTCTCGTGGAAGAAATAAACCAACACGAAGCGGAAAGGTAAATATGATTTATTTTTTTCAGTTGATTTTGTTTTGAATTTTTTTAAAATGTTTTCAGATAGAGATGTGTGAGTGCATTTTGACCCTCGAGGGCCTATCCGGAAGGTTAAATAATAAACAGCGATGAATAAGATCATATCACGTAAGTTACATAGTATTCTTTATTTATCACTATCATATTTTCATAACAGCTTTTATTTTATTTCAGGGCGCCGGCAGTTCAACTTCCACCGAAAAAAACAATAACAGTATTTTGTTTCAGGGTCATGGCGGCGGCTCCCCCAGCAGATGCAAAAAAAACAATGAAATTAAAATTCATGCCATTGATCTTATAATTAAAATGAAAAATAAAATAAAATTGTTTCATTTTAAAAAGAAAAACAATGCATTTTATCTGTTCAAATTAATTTTATTAATATTTTGAATCAACGATTTCCAACGTTCACGGGGAGCAGCATGTACAGTAGAAACAGCCATACGAACGATTGAATGAAAATTCCTGTTGGATTCTTAGCATCGATGCGATCGCTAAATCAACCATTTATCCTTTCGTGGCAAAGTATCATCTGATTGTTGTTTTGATCGTTTTTCCGGGTCAGAACCAAACAACCATATTTATGTTCATGTAGACTCGTAAAATAACTGATAAATCTATATTTTTTGCTACGTGTACATACAAGGTACAAAACTTCTCAAAACGCAATGAGCAGCAACAATCGACGGCTAAAACTCGGGCACGGAAGCTCTACGAGAAGACGGTGACAAAATATGGCTTCTGTGTGATGGACGACGAAACGTATATAAAAGCCGATTTTAAGCAAATTCCGGTGTTGCACCGGCAAGAGCAAGTTCGATGTAGACGACAAATTTAAGAAAATGTCGAAGTTCACCTCCAAACATCTCGTTTGGCAGGCCATCTGCTCTTGCGGACTGAGGAGTAAGCCTTTCGTGACAAAGGGCACAGTAAATGGCGGATCTAAGTGCCTCGTGAAGCGCCTGTTGCCGTTATTGCAGCAGCACGGCGAACCTCCGCTATTTTTGCCATAATTGGCATCATGCCACTATTCTCAAAGTGTCCTAGAGTGGTATGAGGCCAAAATTTCTAGAGCTGCGCCCGGTGGAGCAGTACTGGGCAATAATGGGCGGAAACATCGGAACAGCAAGAAGACAGTCAAAGACGAGAAAGAAATGTTAAGAAAATGAAAAAAAATGAGAAACTAGTACCGGATGACACTATAAAGCCTCTGCTGGAGGGCATCAAGCGAAAATGCGTTCAGTTTTACACTCAAGGCTCCATCGATTAACTTTCCTTTTTATTTTTCAACAACCTAAAAATGTTGGTTGGATTCTAAACATTATAAGAAAATTGGCATGACATTTTCGGTGTCGCAATAATTTCGTATTCGCCCTATATGGCGGCATAAACTTATAAAGACCACGATATCACGGTATCACGATAAAAGTTTCAGATCTATACAATTTGTTCGGCTAAAATCTTTGGCTTTACAGTAATAGCTGTTCGAAAAAAACACCTTTTGGGTTTTAATTTTTGGTTGTTAAAAATCCACGATGATTCAGTACAAGTGTTGTACAGTTGATAACAAATGAAAGCGATGTAAAATATAAACAAATAAATTTCGGCATGCAAGAAATAATAACAAACGCAAAAGGACGGACACTTACTCAACGAAAACTTTATATCACAGAAAGATGAATTTAAACATGAACATTTAACAGACAACAAATAATAAAAACTAATCAATAACGTACCTTTAGGTTTGTACTCCCGTTTCTTAATCTGCGAGTAGCCTCTGGGATGAACGGAATTTCCGGACAATATGTTCAAAGCATGCTCCCGCCCTTTCAGCATGGTCGCTACCGGATGATTCCACCCGTTAAGCAATCGTCTGGCTCTGGTTCTTGGCAAGGTCATCATCAGGCTCAGCTTCCGCTGGATACCTTCCGGTGAGTCATCGATGTCGGTGATGATCACTTTGACCACGTCGATTTGCAGCTCGAACACGTGATGTTCCACGTGCTGCATAAAGTTGTCGAAAGAAAGCGCCCGGTAACCCAGGTAGGTAAAGAAGGAGGAAAATCCTAGGGGAAGCGGGAAAGCTAGCGATTCCGCTGCCAGGCAGTAGCGTTCTAACATTGTGAACAGCTTCAGTTGCTGGGCGCTGCTTAGTTGGTCACTGAAAATTTAAAAGTGTATTTTCGTAAAGTTCAAGGATTTTTTTTTGATAATTTTAAAACTTACACCAAAGCAAATCCACGGTCAGCTTCCTGTTGCAAATCTAGGCCGGCAGTTTTGCAAACCAGAACGCAAAGTGCCCGAGACTGTTCAAGTTGGGCGGCAACGTACCGGGTGGCAACCGCATGCACGTGCGAGGGTGCCGGGTTGCTGTCATAGAAAGCATTTCTCAGCCAGCGGAAACCGCTGACCTCCTTAACGCTGTGCTTCACCAAATGCATGCTCAGCTCCCGCAGATTAACGTTCAGAACCAGTTCCTGTTTGCTTGCGGTGCACGCTTCCGACTCCATGAATGGAAGCAAATCGTTTGCTTGCTGCATTCGGGAACGGGAACTGGCGGCACCAAACTCGGCTGCGACGTTTACGATAGGGTTTGCTGGGGACATTGGGGTAGTACAACGAGAGAGCGCTTCTGGTTGGTAACAGGTTAGAGAGTACATCAGCTTTTCCGAAACTTGTTCCTGGATGAATCGGGCGCGTTCCTTGTTGTCACTCAGGCGCTCCCACAAACTGGTCCAGATATCTTTGCGGTAGGGCGAGAGACGTTGTTGCGGTGATAGCAACATCATTGTCGTGTTGTAGAGAGTCTCGTGTGAAAGTCCAACGCTCAGGTTGGACACCTTAGCTTGAATCGGTTTGGAACAGTTGTAAGTTGTTAAGGGAAGTAATCGGAATAGGGCCAGTTGATCTTGGGAAAGACCTTTCTTCGATGATGCGTAGGTAGCCGAGACGAGTGCTTCCTTTAAGAGGGGTACCGTATCCAAATGTAGCGGACGTTCCATTATGATATCCAATATCTGAAAATTTTAAGAGGTATTAAACAAAATCATAAACAAATTTATCAATATTGATTTTAAAATTACCTCAGAGAAAATCTCAACAATATCTCCGCTGGAATGTGCGAGGAAATAGTGAACGATGGCAAGCCGATTGTCCACCGAGGTATCGTTACGGAACGCTTCAATCAGGTGACTTTTGGGAATGGTAATCGAAATCAGATCCAATGTGGCCGAATCGTAGCAGATGTTGTTGGTAGCGAAGCATGGCACCAGATGCGTTATCGGTTGACGCGTAAACGGAGCACACACGATGTGACAGCATGGTTCATGCGAAAGACCCACGTCCAGCAGGTGCATAAATAGATCGGCCTGGAAAACCAACATGTGATGATCGCCGTGGAGTGTGAAAGTTGGCTTCATGTTTTTAGCTTTTTCCCAGGGAATTCCAGGAATGACACAGTGGATCACGCAACCATGGTGAAGAATCGTAACCGAATAGGCAAAGTGTACGTCACAGATGTTTTGCGAGCACGAAGCTTCCTCGTCAGATTGCTTGATGGGTTGATACAGATAGTAGTGACAAACATACAGCATTCCCGACGGATCACTAACAATTACCAAATTCAGGGATGAATCGTGGATTCTTAGAGGAACCGTGTCATCCTCGTAAATGTCTTCTGTGCCGGAGCTGGAGGTGGGAATGTTGGGAAGATTTAGTGGAATGTTGAGAACGGTTTCAGTTCGTAGGTCATCGTGAAATTGGAAAGCCGACAAAGTAGGATTCATTTTGCGTTCTCCATTGGATTCATCTTTCTCGAAAAGCGTTTTCGGAGCTGGCTTCATATGAATGTAGTAGAGTGCTTGCACCGTGGAATCCCATTGGGCCCAAACGAAAGCTTTGGCTATTGTTTCATTTTTCAGCGAAGATTTGTCCAAATACCAAGCTTTAGGATCCGAGTAGTTCAACTTTGAGCTAGTGCCCAAGATATCTTCATTTTCAGCTTCTACGCTTTGTTTTTTCAACGTTGCTGTATAAAGTAGGACTTGTTCGTGGTGAATCAGAAGCAAAAATTTATCTTGCTGACTTTTCTCAAAAGTTGCCAAATTGCGCCACAGAAATTGTCCCATCATCTGGTGGTTTCGATCAACTTCCATAAGCAGGTGTGGTTCCACCTCTACGTCGGCTTTAATTTCTACCAGAAACGTTCTGTAAATGTCTGTTTTGCGGCCCGAATCCTCCTGCCGCAGTTCCTTGGTCGTATACAACAGCAACGTTTTAGTCAGGTTGACGGATGCCTGGATGATGTTTTCTTTTTGTGGGAATGTATACAAAATGTCGAACAATTTGTGCTGCGGTGAATACGACCCAATGCGACTTTTCTGCTCCGATCGATTGCTGGGGCTGAAAGAAACCCACCCGGCCAGCAGGGAACCGTTCTGCTCTTTGCCCAGTATGCGCCATTCGTTGGCGACATCTGAAATGTAATTTTAATTTAATTCATTCGTGCTTCATTTGAAAAAGATCACTACAAATCTCACCTCGATTTCCACTCAAGGATAGAAGACCACAGAAATTAGCTGCAAGATTTTCCTGCTTCAACATAATGATGATCCTCTATGCAAACTCTTTCAAAAGGACAATTACAATTCTCTATTAACAAAATTTTTGAAGTAAATTTTTCAAACATCTCAAAAAATCGATATCAAATTTCGCAACTTACCACAGTGAATTCCTCAACACGACGACACCTCGCAAGGCAGACTCAATTCTGCGACATTGTGATGCACTTTTTGGGGAAAAATCAATAATCTTGATTTATGTGCCTCGTCCAAACAACAAACAAAACACCTACGTGATTAACGGGAACGGGCTTATCATACGGTCGGATGCTGTGGAATTTCTGTGGCCAGGTCAGCAGCAAAAAACGGTAAGCGATAATCGCGAACAACCGGAAGATAAGAGCGCAGAAGCAAAACAAACCGAGGGGCTACTCACTGCTCTGATTTTTTTTACGCATATGAGAAAATTACCCAAAAGTTGTTTTGTTTGCGTAGCGTGTAGGCGTAAACATTTTAAGCCTGTTCAACAGGCAATTGCAATTGGTTTCAATCGATTTCGATTGGTAAATGGATGTTCACTCAGCCCAATGAGGTACACTTTTACTAAGGTGGCGCAAAGGAACGCACACTATTGCACGTCGGAGAGAAAAAAGGATAATAAACATAAACAAGCCCTGCGTCGCGACGCGTCGTTGTCAGGGAGCTCCATTTATCCTAGGCAAAATGCGTCGCAAAAATGGTCGGTAGTGACGTCACTTCCGTCATGGTAACTATGTTTACGAAGAAAAAACTTTACTTCTACTTTTGCAACGTTTCTTTCTCATCACCTCTCTTTCCACCACATTGCACTCAGCCAATGTTTTGGTCGAAACTAATCCAATTGACGTTCAATGAAGCCAATCGAAATCGATCGAAACCAGTCAAAACCGATCGAGCTAGGAAGCAGGATTCGTTCCGATCGGTTTCCATCGCACTAACACATATGTATTTGTTTGCTGTCAAAAACAGCAGATTTGGTTTGTTGTGAAAAAATTATTAGAAGAAATGAAAGCGGTGTCATTCGGTGCGGTGTTTCCTGTCGTGCTGAGTCGGTGGTGCAGTGCTAGTCGTGCGGAGTCAGTGGTGCTGATCGGTGGTGCTATGTCAGCCATGCTGGATCGGTGGTGTTGTGCCAGTCATTCTGAGTCGATATGGCTGTGCCAGGTGTAGACACTTTCAAACCACGTCTTTACTGCTCGGTCTCTAACGGGAACTGACTTCCGTTGGCTTTTTCTCCTACACGCTCAAAATAGGTTACCCATCCGTGGTAGCAAATACACGCTCTTAATAGATTGTTCAAAACTGAAATAATATCCACCCTACACGACTAACTCAGAACCCTACACCCCCACCTTACTTTAAAATGATTTGATCTTTATTTAAACACGTTTTTCAATACCATTGTACAGTGTTTTATTTTGATATAAATATTTGAAGGCAAAGAATATCTCTGATTCGATGATTGATTAGTATGTAATATAGTCCTTCAATCTGGAGGGCTCTGTCTTTCGTCTCTTAGAAATATATTCAGCAGCTCCACTGCCCTTGTCACCGGATACATCGTTTGATCCTTCTCCACAATCCTCATCCTGAGGTGGTCTTGAGTGCTGCGCTAAATCATTCTTGTTGTTATCTTTTTCCTGAATGGTTTGAGCTGACTGGTTATCATTTTCTGTTCTGGATACCATCTTAAGATGTGCCGCGTTTCGCCTGAAGTCCTTTCCGTTTGCGGTAGAGCGTATGATGACATCACTTCCTTTCTTATCAACAACTGTGTACTCTTCCGGTGAGAATACTGTATCTAGTTTGTTAATCTTTTTAGTTCGTTTCGCAATAACCGTATCGCCAACCGTAATATCACTCATAGCAGCTTTTCTTTTCGTATCTGAATATACCTTCCCCTTTTCTTTAAGAAGACAATCATGGTCGCGTAATTCTGTATCATCCAACACAACTGGTACCCGCGGCAACTTAGTCCGTACCTTGCGATTGAACATAAGCTCCGCTGGCGATTTTCCGGTAGTTGATTGCTTTGCCGAATGGTACATTAAGATATATTGACGAAGTTCTGTTTTCCAGTCTTTTCCAAGACTGTGAGCAATACGAATACGCTTCAATATGGAACGGTTCTGTCTTTCAACCTCCCCATTCATCGCTGGCCAGTACGGTATAGTGCTTACTAATTTGATCCCGTATTCCATACAGAAATCTTTAAATTCCGTTGATGAAAATTGCGGTCCGTTATCTGCCCGAATAGATACGGGAGTACCATAACGTGAGAAGACTGTCAAAAGCTCAGCAATCGTCGACGTTGTACTTATATCATCCATAATGATCACCTCTAAATATCGGCTGTAATAGTCAACACAAACTAACAAATTTTCTCCATCAGGAAGGGGTCCAAGAAAATCTATTGCAATTTGCTCCCATGGTCCTGCTGGGAGTTCTTTCCTCGTCATCGGCTCAGGTGGATTTGGTGCTGATACTAATGTGCAGCCGCGACATTCTCGAACATATTCCTCAATGTGTTTATCAAGCTTAGGCCACCACACGCTTGCCCGTAAATATTCTTTCATGATTCTAGCGCCAGGATGCCCTTCATGGCCTAGCTGCAACACTCGGTGTTGTAATTTCTGAGGAATTATTATTCGATCTCCTCGCATTAGTACGTCATCAACTATACAAAGCTCTGTAGCAATTAATCTGAATGGAAGAGGTAGCTGAACTGTATCTTCTGAGTTCAATATCTTTACTATCTGTTGTATCTCTTCGTCCCCTTTACTCGCATATTTTATCTCGCTCCATCGCAAAGCAATCATTGCTGCAGCAGCCGAACCTATTTCACAAACCGTCAATTCCTCAGCTGGGTCAAACGGTTGAGGAGACGCGCTCGTGAGGCGTGACAGGGCATCCGCTATATTATCTTTTCCTTTAGTGAAAACTACCCTGTACCGGAAACCCTGTAACCGTAGAACCCAACGTTCGATACGAGCACACGGACGTGATGTAGGATTAAATAAAAACGTTAAAGCTTTGCAGTCTGTAATGAGGTCGAACTCCCTGCCAATCAAGTAGATTTGAAAACGTTCGACTACCCAAACAAGTGCCAAAGCCTCTCGCTCGGTTTGGCAATACCGTTTTTCAGTATCAGTTAATGATTTGGAGGCAAAACAAATGACTCTGGATTCTTGATCAGCATTGGTCTGAATTAACACACCTCCTAAAGCATATGGGCTTGCGTCTGCAACTACACTAGTTTGATCCGCAATGTTGTAAAAACCTAGACATCCCGCGTTCGATATTCTTGCTTTTATTTCATGGAATGCTAATTCTTGCTCTCGACCCCACACGAATCTTGTTTCTTTATGTAACAGCTTCCGAAGTGGTTCGTCAATGGTGGCTAAATTTGGTACGAATTTGGCCATGTAGTTCGCTAAGCCAAGAAAACTTCGAACTTCGCTGTCATTAGTTGGCTTACGGAATGACATAATCGCTTCTTGTTTAGCAGTTGACGGTCGAATGCCCTTACTACTTATTCGGTAACCAAGAAAATCAAACTGTGTTACTCGTATCTTGCATTTCTTCACATTCAGTACTACTCCTGTTTCTTTAAATCGTTGGAGTATCTAAAACCAGAAAATACAATTAAACCATTTTTTTTTTCTAACATTAATTCAACTTTATTCGAGAATCATCAAAATAAAAAAATAAAAACAATACATTTTAGAGTACCTTTTCCAAACGTGCGTCGTGCTCCTCAACGGTGGTACCTACGACGCCTACATCGTCGAGGTACCAATATGCTCCTTCGCAATCCGCCAGTATTTCGTCCATGTTTCGTTGGAATATCTCTGGCGCATTAACCAAGCCAAACGGCATACGTTTGAAACGATACAGGCCTCGATGAGAAATAAATGTGACGATGTCACGCGAGTCCTCCTCAAGTTCGAGCAAAAAGAAGGCATCCTTGATATCTAAAATGCTCCATACTTTCCCTCTTCCAATCTTCGCGATGACGTCCTCGATGATGGGCATCGGGTGATGCTCACGAATCACAGCTTGATTCACGCGTCGCAAGTCAACACACAGACGAATGTCCTGGTTTGCTTTGGTAGCAACTACCAATGGAGAAACCCACGTGGTTGATCCTTTCTTGGGCTCTATTATGTCTCTTGCCAGAAGTTCGTCCAGTTTCTTGTTTACTGCATCTTCTAACGGAATAGGAATTCTGCGAACTGGTTGGAACACAGGTACTGCCTTCGGATTCACCTGGATTCGTACCTTAACTCCCTTAATCTTTGAGAAAGGCCGGTTGACTTCGTTCTGTACGACTGCATTCACGTCTATCCCTATTTTAAGTATGCCCAGGGCCTTTGATGTAATGTCCCCCAGCAAGTCCCGTTGTCCATTCTTGATCACTAGGAACTCTGCTACCGCTGAGCGATGCGCTATTTCAATAATAGCTTCGAACGAACCTAAAATCTCCAATGGCGCCTGGGACCCATACGCTCGGAGTATCTTGTTACTGCCTTTCTGTTGTTTCTTCAAGACCACTTCGTTTGCCTTGAGTACCTCCCATGTTTTGCCAGTAATGAGATTCGCATCCGAGCCTGAATCAACTAGCATGTCCAGCTCAACGCCACCGATTTTCACAGTAAGCACGTTTGTCGTGTTTCCACCGTAAAAAGTGTAGTAAACTTTTTTCTCGACATCAACCATGTTTTCTTCTGTTGCTATTCCCGGCGATGAAACGTCTTCTACCGTTCGAATCCGTTTGACGGAAGCCGATGTACGAGGTCCCTTACCGGCAGATTTCTTCCTGCATACCTTTTCAAAGTGACCAGTAATTTTGCATTTACGGCACACTTTTCCTTTCGCTTTACAATGAGCGTCATTGGCATAATGCCCTGGTTTTCCACAGGCGTAACAATTACCAACCACTGGCCTTTCACCGGCTGACATTTGTTGAATTTCACCACGGTTGTAATTCCTTTTACCAAGGGTAATCTTATTGACTCCCACTTCACTTTGCTCCAGTTTTGCACCAGCTAACTCTCTTTCCTGCATCCGAACGCTTTCAATGGACTCTCCTAAAGCTTCTATTTCCGTTAGTGTGTAATCCTTAGCCAAGATCTTACGACGTAACTCCGAAGAAGCACATCCTTCTACGATTACATCTATCATCATGATCTCTTCGAGCACCTTTCGAATTTCTGCTGGATGCTTGTCAAATCCACAATAGCTTAATTGTTCTCGTACTCGTAGTATGAAGTGAGCGAAACGTTCGTTCTGCAACTGTTTCAACTTCCGAAGCTTGTGTCTTTCGAGAACATCTTGTCTGTATGGATTGAAGTATCCGTCCAAACACTCTATGGCTTTATCGTACCATGGTGTATCAAGAAGTACCATTGAAAATTCTTCAGTTCCCTCTAAGCTTCCAAACACTTTTTGAAGCTGAGGCCCTCCGAAGTGCAGCATCTTCGCTCGCATTGTTTTCTGGTCGACTATTCCTGCTGCGTCAAAATAGAATTGAAGCGCTCTTTTCCATTCGATCCATTCCTTGGACAGTCTTGAGCCTTCAATCTGCTCGCATTTAAACATCGGTAGTGGACGATATTCCTCCATCTAAAAATAGCAGAAAGAAAAGAACATTACTTTCCATTCGTTCTGCCCATTCTCTTTGATGCAAGTACCAACTAACCTTGGTCTTGAACTTATTCTATTCTACTGAATTGCTCACCAATGCCAAAAAAAAAACACCTTCCAAATTCTATGGATTATAGTGGAAATAAACGCATCTTTCTTATTAGCAAAGATCTCTTACCAAGTCACACAAACATTGGTCGCAATAAAAATATCGTTCCCTACTGGCAACGATCTCTTACCAAAATCCATTAAATTATGGTCGAAATAAAAATATCATCCATTACCGGAGACGATCTCTTACCAAGTCACTCAACTTTGGTCGAAAACAAAATATCGACTTACCGGCAACGATCTCTTATCAGAATCCATTGGATTCTGATCGAACAATATCGTTCCTTATCGGCAACGATCTCTTACCAAAGTCCCTTGGATTTTGGTCGAAATTGAAATATCGTCCCTTACCGGAGACGATCTCTTACCAAGTCCTTCAACTTTGGTCGAAATAGAAATATCGTCCCTTACAGGCAACGATCTCTTACCAAATCCCTTGGATTTTGGTCGAACTAAACATATCGTCGCTTACCGGAGACAATCTCTTACCAAGTCACTCAACTTTGGTCGAAAACAAAATATCGTTCCTTACCGGCAACGATCTCTTATCAGAATCCCTTGGATTCTGATCGAACAATATCGTTCCTTACCGGCAACGATCTCTTACCAAAATCCCTTGAATTTTGGTCGAAATTGAAATATCGTCCCTTACCGGAGACGATCTCTTACCAAGTCCTTCAACTTTGGTCGAAATAGAAATATCGTCCCTTACAGGCAACGATCTCTTACCAAATCCCTTGGATTTTGGTCGAACTAAACATATCGTCGCTTACTGGCAACGATCTCTTACCAAAACATCTGAATTTTGGTCGAAATAAAATTAAAATAAACTATCGCACTTTTCTTTTCACGATCTCTTACCAAAATCCGCGTTGGTCGATTTTCTTTTGTTTTACATTTCTATCACTTTTCGAAGCGGCCATCTTGAACGCCAATCCAATTTCGAAAGCAAATTTCATCAGTGAATGGCTTCCGAACAGCCATCTTTAAAATTTTACCGGTACGCTTTGCGTTCAGAAAAAACATATATCTCGTGCGAATAAGCCCAGGAACTTCACTCACTTAACTAGTGATCACGGTTTTCATCACAATTCACTTGGTTTCCTTACCTTTTTGGATCCGTTTCGTTGAATCCTCGTCGCCAATTTTGTAGACACTTTCAAACCACGTCTTTACTGCTCGGTCTCTAACGGGAACTGACTTCCGTTGGCTTTTTCTCCTACACGCTCAAAATAGGTTACCCATCCGTGGTAGCAAATACACGCTCTTAATAGATTGTTCAAAACTGAAATAATATCCACCCTACACGACTAACTCAGAACCCTACACCAGGTATTCTGGATTGGTGGTGCTGTGCTAGACGCGCTGGTCTGGTGGTGTCAGACATGCTGGGTCTGTGGGGCTGTGCCAGGTATCCTGAGTCGGTGGTGCTGTGCTAGTCGTGCTGGTCCGTGGTGCTCAAAGAGATGTCGGTCGATGTGGCGTAGCTGTTCTGTGCTGTTCTGTTAGGACTCCATTTTCACAATCTGTCTGTCGGTCTTGGATTATTATAATAATCAAATAGGAAGTGACCAACTATGTGACTACTATGTAAATAAATAGGAAGTGTGTAAAGTGAAATTTGGTCTATGTTGTGAAATACGATAAAATGTCAAATAAAATATAAAATTTATCGATCCTCTGTATTTTATTTCATAATATCATGATTGTATGTTTTAAAAATAATAATTATTTTCCTATAGCAGCAATTTTTCGCTTTTGTGCTTTTCTTTTCCCTAAAAATTGCTCATTATTCTAAACAAATTCCTTTTTAGTATTCTAATTATATTGTCATTGAAGTTGAAATCCGAAGTTTTCGCGCTGGTGATCGGCAACCTTGCCAACCAGCGACGTTGTGAAATATATAAAAAATATCATTACTGGCAACGCTTGTGTCAAATTATAACCGACAAAACAATAACAATTACAAAATAATTTCCTTTGCTGTGTGATGTCACAAAATAATTTGTACTCGCAAGTGGCACAACATCTTTATTCACAGACTCTCATCGGAAGGAATATACAAATTATAGTAACGATGTTCGAAACAAAAAGGTTCTATCCGTTCTATCGTATCTTTAAAGTCATGTGACAACAGAGGAATCGTCAAGTCCTGCACCGATTTTCGCCTCTCTTGAGGAGGACGAAGAACATATTTGCCGGAAAATGTAAACACTCAAGAGTTTCGAAGTTTTCCGACAGTTTCCAAGCTTTTGATCGTGGGTCAAACTGTTCCTGGTATTTGGAGGTGGAGGCTGGCAGCATCAATGTGCAATGGATGGGCCAAACTTGAGGTCAAACGATGTACTAATCAAACAGGTTCCATAGTTTCTATAAAGTCCTGTCAACAGAGGAATCATCAAACCCTGCCTCGATTGCCACCGCTCTTGGGGAGGACGAGGAACAAATTTACCGGAAAAATGTAAACACTCAAGAGTTTCGAAGTTGTCCGACAGTTTCCAAGCTTCTACGTGGGTCAAACTAATCCTGGTATTTGGTGGAAGCTGCTAGCATCAATGTGCAATTGATGGGCCAAACTTGAGACCGAAGCATTTGCAATATCTTCCAGCACAGGAATGCACTCAGAAGCATGGCTCCAACTGCTACGGAAGCTCAAGAGCGGGACTCGAAAACCTGTTGATTCAGTTTAGCAGTTAATTCAGGTAAGTGAGATTTCAAAAGAAATAATAATTAAAACTTTATCATTTTGAAGTTTTTGATATAAGGTAAAAATGTAATGTAATTGAATTTGGTTTTGAATACTGAACACATTAAGGATACCAACGAAATCCAAGCATAGAAACAACGTATTTCGGCGTTCGTTATCTTAGAAATCTACTTAGAAATATTCTACGAATTTATTATTTTTGAGTTACCAAAAGTGGTATGTTTCATTTTGTCGAACATCGTTTCATTATTAAATTCATTGTATTTGAGTGATAAATATGGAAGCGAATAATAACAGTTCCTTTTAAGGCCTGTTTTAGAATCCTGTTCTAGTATTTGCTAAGTTGAAGTTGAATTAATATGTTTCAATAATATTACCTGGCTTTCATTTAAAAATAACTAAAGTATATTCTTTTTTTTATTCAGGTCGCCTAAGTGACTGGTCTTGCAGCACCGAATAGCTCATCAAAAGAGGTAATGTTTCGTTTTCCTTCGTTCCGTGTTTGTAATGTCATCGTTTTCCTTTAGTAATCAAATTGATTGATATACCTACTTGGTAAATTAAACTAACCAATAAAAATTTGCTTTTTCAGGTGCAAACTTTCAACTCCGGTGAATTCTGATATCACCAGCACTGCATTTCAAACCTAGGTTGATGGTCTCGCAATCCGAAAAAAGGTTGGATAGGATCACATTCTGCTGCTTACGGTGAAGCTTCATGCCGTCTAACTACCCTGAGCTGTTGGCTATAGTCTAGGAATGGAACATCAGCTGCCAAACAAAACGGTTAAACCAGTTTTTAAATTGGAATATTTTTAAATTTTTCAATTTCAATCTAAATCAATAATAGGTCTTTCAACAAAACCAGAAGATCAGTGTATCCACTATACACATACAATACTAACGTGGTTAAATTTCTTTTATAAAAAAAGATGTATCAACTTTTTTTTTTTTTTTTTTTTTTTTTTTTGTGGCGTTTAAATAGCTGTGGGAAGCTGACGCTGAAAATGAAATGTGGGTAGAGGGGTCGGGGAAATAAAAGTTTAGAGTAGGCAGCTTAGAATAGTAAGCGATCTTGAGACGTTGGTTATACCATCCTGCACTTCCTTAAGTCCACTTCGGATGAATATGAACTGAAAGTAGAACAAGATAGTGAACTAACCCCTCATGATACCAGTTGGAGGAAATACGTTGGCGGTTTGAGACAGGTCGCTTAATGAATCCCAACGAAACTAACTACAGTATTTATATACAATTTAAAACAATAAAATAAAATGGAACGCTCTCACCATGTTATAGAACTCTATGTTCAGCTGTTGATAAAATCCTTGGGATGAGAGCCATATGTTGCGAAACCATCTTAGGGGTCCTTTGATGTTAGGTGATGGCTTGAAGTTTACTCGAGTTATTTCAAACTCGACGTCCCGGGTCATCGTATAACCAATTGATTTGGCGGTAATGCATGCATACATGAAAAACGAAAGAAAAGAGAAAAAAAAAGAAAGAAAAAAAAAAAAAAAAAAAAGAATTTTAGTTCATATAATCTTTTAATATATAAAAAAGAAGCCCAGTTCAAACTAATAGCTCGAATGAATAGGAGAAGTAATCTACATTATTTCTATCACAGAATCACACATCACAGAATCATGCAAATTATGGATACAAGAGCCTATTTTGTCGTTTGAGCATCGCCCTACCCTACCCGCCTCACACAGTTGCCTACGTTTGAATAAGATTTTAAAATGATTAAGACTGTTTGTTTTGAACTTGAACTAAAACACTATAAAAACAACACAGGAGACAGATATGTTTCACAAACATAAAAACACGAAATATCATTTCCATCCAATTTGCCCTCAGTGATTGAAAAAAGCCAGATTTAAGAATAATCCCTCGTAATTCATAAACCGCAAATACACATCCACTGGAGCATTGGGGAGGAGAATGGTATTTAAATGTGTTAACCCACTCCTTTCCAACAGTTACTGTTTGAATATATCTGAAAAAAAAAGAACCCAACCTCCGAATGATCAGAAAAAAAAAGAAATAAAAAAGAACAAACACAGAACAAATTTATAAGACACGAAACTTACTAAATAACAATGATAAATTCAAAAATGAATAAATAAACAAAACAAACAAAGAAAAACACTTATAACATAGTAAATGAATGATAAAAATTTAAAAAATAAGAATCAAATTTTGAAAAAGAAAAAATAATGAAAAAAAAAAAACTAATGACAAAAAAACTAAATTGAAAGAGAAAGAAATCACAACGAAAATATATGAATAAATAAAAATGAAAAAAAAAATAAAAAAAAAAATAAAAATAGATAAATAAAAAAAATAAAAATGAAAATAAAAAAAAAAAATGAAAAAAAAAATGAAAATAAAAAAAATAAAGAAAAAAAAATGTCTCATCCTTTTTCCGGGCTTGACACCGGCAGCAACGGTTCTCAGTATTTCTTTGTTTTCCTATTCTTCACTCAAAGAATATAAAAATAGAATTCCAAAATGTGTAAAATAATAATCGATCTATTAATCTTAAATAAATTATACTGACAAACTACACTACGGAAAACAAGTCAGCTAAGAACCATTCCAGGCGGATTTATAAAAAAAGATGTATCAACTTATAACAAAAACATTTATTGCAAACTCCTAAATAGTACATATAGAAGGCTCCGATCAAGAAAAGGTTTTCATGTAAACCATTTTGGAGAAAAAAGGTGGGCATCGCTTGTAAATCACGATAAAGAAGTTATGCTATTGTAGAATAACCCAAAGCTATACCCGCCCGCATAAATGAGGATTGTTACCAAACGGTTTCCTTAATAGTAAAGCGATGATTTGATGAAGCGTAAAAAAACGTTTAGCAAACGGCTATTCAAACCGTGAAATACATTAGTCTAATCGTGAATTCCAAATTCACAGTATTTTTAATATGTCGTTAGGTTATGTAATTGTTAATAACCGTTAAAACGCTTGTATGGACGAACTGTTCTACATGCCGTCCATGTAAGGTTTAAAAACCGATTGCTGAAAACGTATTTAGATGATCGGATTGTCATCGTTATGGTTTTTTTAGGAGCTCTCATTCCTAAACGCTTACGTCAATGGTTGTGTAACGATTTGACTTTACTTTATTCCAACATTATTCAAACCGTTTTAGGAATCGTTCGTGAAAAGAGCACGCACACAAACGCAATATTTTTAATGTGTATTGGAGATTTTCGGATCAAATGGAAAATGTTTTCTTTGTTCATTGCAACATTTTATTAAATATTGTTTAATATAACCAACTAATTCGTCTAAAACCATTTTTGTTGTGATTCTTCCTATCTATTATTAATATTACAATCAGCATGCCCTGTCCCGAGGTTCCGGTGCCAAGCAATTCATAGCATGCATTAGAACTGTCCCGGTAGCGTAACCTGAAACATAAGAATGAAATTATCGGATTTGCTTTAAAAATATTTTAATTTTCACATACCTGAAATACACAATTTGACCGTGCATTTGCAATCTTTTAGATTTCAATGATCTAGCGATCTGATTGCACCTCCAGCAGGTTAGGTAGAATCGATTTTCCACGCCGCTCTTTATCGATACGTAGGGCAAACAAATTGTCCTGGCGCAGCGTTTAAAACGTATTCATTCTCTCGCAGGGAATCGGTTTGGTTCAACTCCCTTAGCCTGCAGATCCGCCAGAAATTCCGTTGGCGAGAAGGATTGCTTATTATCCAAATACACCCGAAGAAGGGCGTAGTTTTGGAAATGTCCATTGCTTCGTTCCAGCTGTTCAACGTTTTCCATTTCTCCGGAACTAGAGCTGTACGCACCTCGGGAAGCTCTTCTGGAACTAGGTTTCCTGCAATGAGAATTCCAAAAATTTATTTTTTGAGCACTGGAAGCGGAACGGTTAATTCCCACCCACATAAATGCAGAAATCTCCCGAACTTACCTCACAGAACTGCCACACAAACATTGTGACTGCTGAATAAAACTTCCCGGAATGTGTTGAAAACTATGTTCCGCGTGAATCCGGCGAAATGGCGCACAAATTGGTTGGACCGCAATATCGTTGCCATTATTGGTGCTAGCTAGAATGATACGAGAAGACCTCACCGATTTTTTCGTGATTCACGTTTGACAACCAAAAAAAATAAACGTCTGCATCAGTGATGCCAGGTTCAATGTTTTATCAACATTTGTATAGATATTGAGATGCAAAATTTAAAGGTAAATATTTTAGTTGATCAGGATGATTGAGGTAGTAATTTAAGAATGTTTAAGAAACATTAATGAGTTATTGATGCAAATAAGAATGCCATACATCATGTAAACACATATTTGATGTTTCTGTGTCATCGGTTTGTATCCATGGTAGACCACGTATAAAAAATCATAGCTCACGTAAAAATCTTTTACAAAAATATTGCAGATGGTAAGAACAGCAATGAAAACAACAAACATCATTAATACTCCAAGCTCTATCCCCCACTGAAGAGAAAAAATGAAAAATTTCAGAGGAAATTCCAAAAAATTTACGTCAAGTATTGCACTTGGAATGTGCTTGATTTCAATATACGACTCGTTGTTTTACCTTGATGAAGAATAATGTGATTATGTAGGAAATTGTATTTGTTGCGACTGATGTTGAAAAAGGTTGCTTAAGACACATCCTATAGGAATATATTCATACACAAATAACAAATTAACTAAAATTGTATTTTAGTCCACATGGATTCGCAAAGTATCACTCGTAATAACCGTGAATAATTTCACTTGAAGCTATTTTAAACGCATCGCGGAAAGCAAGAACTAAACCTCGTTTAGTATTATGTATGTGCATACCTTCAAGATAAATTATTGTCTTCGAAACTCTAGAGTCGTATCAGAATATGAATAAAATATAAGAGGTATTCTCATAACTGCGCACTGATGTTTTGCAAAACTACCTGGCATCTCTGACCGGCGTTTCGCTCATTTGAAATAGCCATGAACACGCTCGTTTTGATTAAACCATTTAGGATTAAAAAATAACCATTTTCTGGCTTAAGCCCAAAAACTACCAATATGGTTATTTTTCAAGAATTTTTCATTTTTAAATTTTAACCATTTTATAAGTTCTCGAGCATTAACCACAAAATGTTTGAAAAATTTGGTGTTTCTATCGTAGCCATTTTGAAATAATTGATGTGTGTGACAAACGCGTTTTGAAGAAAATCCTTTATTCCGTCGAACTTAATCGAGTTCTCCATTAAATCGGTCCTAGTATTTACGGAACACATCGAATGTGTTGATAATCACAAAAGGTAATCAATTTAATATAAATTATCGCCATATAAATATTCCAACTTAACATTTAACAAAAAATAATAATTTCAGGACACCGATTAGACGACCACTTTTGAAATTCCAAAATGGAACACCATCTGCAGAATCATCATCAAGTTGAAGGAGCCGCTTGCTACCGGTTCATCTTCTACAGCCACAGCCCACAGCGAACGAAAGTTGGAAAAGCATCGTCTTCGCACAATCTGGAAGCGGTCCTCGTAAATTTGGATAAGTGGAATATCACGAAAAAGATAACCCGGAATACGCTCCTGGTAAGTTTTAACATTTCTTTAAATAATTTTAAATGTAGACTTTCCAAGGATAAAAGGTTGATGAAGAATTTTTGTTTTAGAATTTCTATCATCGCGGTGAGGAATTGCGAGATACTCCACCGTTTTTTCACCATCCTGATGGAGCTAGAACGGGCTGGACTGCTTGGAAAACATCACCCGCCGGTCATTAATTAACCACTCAACCCCCCGTGAACGAACAGTCTGCTGGTGGCAGTGATATTTTGGCCGTCTTCGGATCTACAAAATGTCCCCAAAGCATATGGGTATGAGTTCACCACTTCCGGTGGTGTCCGGCACCGAAGTTAGGTTAGTTTTTCATTTTAATTCGGTAGGGATCGTGGGAAGAAATCACTATTTCATTGCTTTGAAAGCTACCGGATGTTTCGGCCTTGGTTTTAGCCTAATGCTAGGTTGCAGTCTTGCAGTATTATAATTTTCCAGCTTCCGCTCAATTCTTGTGCTCAAAAATCATGAATAAAATTTATATGGGAAATACTATATAAGCACAGCAATACAAGAAATAAAACGAACTACATATTTGAAAACCGTGTTTTCCTTAATTTTGCCGATAGTTTTGTAATACGTTCAATCCCGCAATATTGCTCTTTGAATTACGGATTGAAAATAACCATTTCCTAACTTCTCAGCTGAACGCCCTTATGTTTAAAAAATAACCATATTCGAACTTCTCCCCGAAAAGTCATTTTATGACTTCTCATTGAGAACTCATAAAATGGCATTTCCCGGAAAAAGGTCAAAAATGGTTATTTTGGAAACATAAATGGTTTGATAATTTCTAGCGTGAACGGTATGGTTAACGGTTCGAGATCATTTTTACGTTTACAGAAAAATTTAAGCAAATCGTTCGTATCATTCTATCACCTTTACAGATACCATCACTTTTTCACATAAAGGTTCATGTTTCGTTTTTATCGTTCAAAATTTTCGTCGAAGTAAAGTTTAATAGAACAGCTACGTTTACACTGAAAATCACTTTTTCTGAAGCTGTAGATGAATCGTATATACTGTTTGAGATATAGTTTTTTAGTATGCGGGCGCATACGAAAAAATCATAACTCGAACAGTCAATATGATACACCAACGGTTGTTGAAATAGTGATTATTTCTGTACACGTTACTATTCCATCAAACTTTAGCTCTGAAACGATTAAAACGGTACTTTCACATTAATGTTAAAAATTACATTACCAGATAACGTGAATTAAGGATGTGGAATATTCCTGTTCAATTTTTTAAAAAGCGTGAAATTGATCTCGAACCATTACCCGAAGCGTTCATGCATTTTGACACATTCACGTCAAAGCAGAGAAGAGGTGCCAAGTGGAATTCAAAAACGTTCATTTGTAAATAAAAAAATCAGAACGCGTAATGATTTCTATGTTGTCATTTCGTTTTTGGCTATATGAAAATCATACCGTGATGATCATTGGAATTGATTTTGAAATAAACTACGAATTTCACAATTATACTTAAATATTTCGACTATTTGAAATCTTGATCAAGTTTTGGATTTACGCTCAAAATCATATAGAACATTTATACGCATAATTTTCGTACATTGAAAACTATTACATTCATCACAAATGACACAGAGAAATTAAAACAAATATTTAAATAGATTGTAAATAAGTATTGGGCCAGAAAAATAATAAAAATTTGAAAATTCGGTGAATCTGGCATCACTGATTAGTTTGTTTGTGTTGTTCGCGCGAAATTTGTGATTTGTGGTAAATCGGGTAATTTTCCTTCTAATCTTCCGATTTAACGACGGCGGTTATGGCCCAACCAGCTGTAGTCGCCCTGTGCGCAACCTTTTGTCACTTATGGCACCAGTGCAGTGGTAATTATCTAATAGTAAGTGCCAGATCGACGCACCGGATGTTTATTGAAACATCCGTTACCTCCCGGTTAAGGAACCTTTGTTTTCCATGCGTTTGGATTCATGGAAACATGGATAGATTGCGCGGTCAAGGTATGTAAACCTGCCGGAAAACTTCTTCCGATAAAACGAATAAACAACAGTTACTGTATGAAAAATATTTCCTTTTGCAGGTTATAGTACTACCACTTTTCCGTATCTCTGGAAGAAGGTTGATAAGGAGCCAGCCCCCAGCAGTCGGCAAGCTACCGGAAGCTCCCGTAAGTTTTAATGGTCTAATCTATACCCCTTATTGTTAATTGACTGCTTAATTTTTAATTTCAGTTCTCTGCACAATCGTGATCCGAAGGACAAGCACTTTTTCGCTATGGCCGGATGGGATCGTCGTTGGAGGTTTCTGTCACATGCAGATGGATCCGCAATGCCAGACGGGTGAATTTAAAGGTCGATTGCTACCCAGTCCATTTTTCGCTCACATCCATCGCCCAAATGGGAAGGAAAGCAAAGCTCCCGCTTGAGCATGCACAACAATAGCAACCTTTTGCAGCACCTATGACCGGACCTTTGTTGTCGACCCCTTACCAGAATTATGGGCGGTTAAATTTGTAGCCGATATGTACCCAATCGGATGGACATTTACATGTAAGTCAACAATAAACGAATTCATAGAATCAAATAAAACTCAAATAAAAATGGTTTCATAAAATGATCCGAAAACCCTGAATGCAAATTTGCACATGTGTGCGTGCCATGTTCCCGTATATGATTCCAATAAACGTATACATACCTTCGGACGAAACATTTTGTCGAATCGTTTTATACATTTACTGGAAATGTTTGGTTACCAGATTACTTTAAAAATTACTTTAAGGAAAACAGTTTGATGACCAGAATACGTTTTCCCCGATTGGTTTTTGAACGTTATCTCAACTGCTTGCAGAACAGTTCTTCCATACAAGTGGTTTAATAGTTCTTAACAGTAACATAACTTAACGCCATATTCAAGAGACCGTCGTTTCGGAATTCACAATTAGTGGAATGTTTTTTACGATGTCAGTTATCATTATCTAAAAGTTTTTTTACGCTATCCTGAATAATTGTGATACTATTACAGTAACTGTTTGGTAACCGTATTTTTTTATTCGGGTAGCTACGCCTTAGAGTAGTCATAAGTTGTTTAACTAAAACATTGTTGAAACATTCAATACGCGCATTTTGAACTAGATCTTAAGTTTTTTCATTTTCTATAAAGTTAATTCCACCATACGAAGTCACTACACTTTCCTTCCGAAATAATCGCAATTTTAATTACCACTTATATAATCAAACATTCTCCGAAAAAATACCATTTTTTTTACTCTTGATGTTGCAACTTATATAAGTTATAATTATTATTATAACTTATTATAATCATCATTTAAATTGATTTTTTTTTGCAAATTCTTTATTTGAAACGGTTTATATTTAACTTTAGCCTTTAAGGTAAACTATTGATTGCATTCGTCTAATAAAAACAAACGTTAAAAAAATAAAAATCTAATTTTTTTCTTTAAAAAAAAATGACACTCGACTGCTCGAAGTGCTTGAATTAACTCAACGTCGTTCAAAAAAGTGTTTCATAACTCGGTGTACTAATTCGTCCCGATAAATAAAATGTACCAAGAAAATGAAATTATTAAAATACAAATAATACGTGAAAAGTTTTTAAGGAAAAATTTGTCGTACAGCACACACAAAACATAAATTTCATCCAACATAATTTCACACAAATCTCAAATGAATTACCAACACTGCCCACCGCATGAATAAGGAGAAAAAAGATCTGACGAGAAAGTGATTAGTGAATTCAAACTACAGCCACCTAAAGCTGTGACATTTTTTTGCAAGAATAAAGATCACTTTCCAAACCATACTCGCGCGCATCGGACGTTGTTTTGCTACCTTTATTCAATCCGCCATCACTGACTTAAATTGTTTGCTGATTTCATATCCATTGCGCCGTTTGGAACCAATTTTAGACTGGTTGACAGTGACTATTTCGAGAGTTCGATTCAAGTAGCTGCACTGCATTCACAATGGAACGGTAAGTAACGAATGTTGAATTTTATGCTCATATTATGCTCTATTTCACCTAATGTTGATTTACTTAACAGCTATGAAAACGAGGAATACCTCATCGAGAGTGATTCGGAAGGCGCTGATGGTAACTGTTCGTATCAGATCAGTGGCGACCTCCCACACGAATTTGTTTCGTTATCCGAAACATATTCCGATCAACATAGCCTTCCAGATGTGGATCAAGATCCCGAAGAAAATGTGGACCGAACCGATAAACTGTATTCCTTTGAAGCAATATTTTTCCGTCGTCTGTACTGCAATCAATTAAAACCTCGCGAATGCAGCAAGAAGGTGATCAGTGGAGACACTATCGATGAAATTTTAAAGGCCATATGGCAAATAGCAAAAAACCAAATCCATCGTCAAGTGGTTTTTGAGAACGGCGAGCCTGTTTGGTCCTCCCTCGATCATCCGGCAATAGAAAATTTGGACGATTTTGTGACTGTTCAAGATAAAACCAAAAAAAAAAATTACACGATCTCCAACATTAAAAGCGGTTTGCTCACTAAATGGAGAAACAAAACACTAAATGTTTATATACACGTCTACTCGAGAAACGTGACAACTGCTGCTCAACATCAAAATGTGGTGCGGAAGCTCGTTGCTCCTAAGAACCCTGATCGGTCAGGAGCAGCTTCAAACAGGGATGATGCTACTCTAGCCAACGAGCTCAAAAACACACATCCTCATTTGGATGGGCACCACAGTTCCTGGCTATTGTGGGCAAATTTCATCCACTCTTCATCACCACATACTCATCAGCAATTAAAAGAGGAAGTTAAGCCGCCATTGGAATTAGCTAAATATTTCCGATGGACTGCTGTCTCGGAAGTGCACTAAACCAAATCGGGCAATAAAATTTATTGGATGGTTTTAATAGCTTTTATTTTAGGAAGGATGGATACAAAGTACTGGAAAATCCAATAAACTTTATTATAAAAGCCAATAGATTGTACAATTATTTTTTGGCGCTGATGTATCTAGAGAAAACTATTCAAAAATCCAATAAATTTTATACGTTCGCTCTGCAATACTACACCAAATAAAATATATCTGAAATTCTTATAAATTTCATAAATTTGATTAGGTATAGTTTTTAGTAGATGTTGTTTACATTCAGAAACAATAATGTTCGGATCAGGCTGTAAATTTTCGAAGAAGGACGGCTGTCCGTTCCAATTGTTCCATATTTGTACTGAAACCGGACTAACATTTAGTGAAGGACGGAAAAAGCACGGGAAATTAATGATTATTGGATTGTGAAGCAGGTACGTAAGTAAAATGTTCCTTTTTTTTCAACTATTCAAACCCTTCGTATCGCTTTCTCCACAGCAAAACTGTATTTCGGTTGTGTAATAGAAGCGCACCAACCAGATCAATCGAGGAGATCCTTCCGGAGAAAGAACTTCACCAGAACTGGATATTCAAATTATTTGAACAAGATTTTCGTCGAGTCTCAGGTAAGAATAAATCATATCCAACATTTTTGTTCAGTAGAAATATTTCTTTCATTTTTATTTAAGGTAATCAATTTTCGCCCACGGAACGCCAACCCAATACCTCGGCACGAGCGATCGACTTCCGGAACGATGCTCGTGTGCATCAAGCGGCAATTTTTATCACTTACGGTGGATTAGGAGCAGGTTCCAGCATTTGAAAAAGGAACGTCGACCACATTCAGCTGAACATGTTCGTTTAAACCATGCACACGTCCGCTATACCTAAATAATTTGTCAATAAAAAAATCAAAACTCAAATCACGATAAATCATTTAAACGAAATCCGAAAAAAAACGAAAACATTCATTTCATTGCATTGAACAGTAATTGAAATCAAATCGACAAACTATAACATTCATTGGAATTTCCAATAAAGATAATCAGTACGAAAATCTATGCATTTCATTTTGTGTATACAGTTGTAAAAAGTATTGGATTTTCTTTTAGTGCAAAATCACTAAAAAATCTGATAAAGCTTATAGCCAGATTTCGGTCAGTGTGGCGAGAATGCAATCCGTGAACCGGGGCATGCAAGTTGCGAACACCGTAAACAACAATTGGATGAAGGAGATACTGGAAATAAAACGCCAAATAACACTGGTAAAGGCAACCATTAATTCCATAGAGCAGCAAGTTGATGCCCTAGTGGCTAGAGGTTCCATGGAATCGGAGATTTTCGAAGCGATGGAGTCAGCAACACGACCCGAGGAAACGGAGCTCAGCCGAACATTAGCTGATCGCGTGAATGACATGAGAGACATTGATCATGAATAGTTTGCGGATTTAGATGAATAACTAAGAGTTGGTAAGACTGTAAGATAATCATAATCCACTGAAATTTAAAACTGATTTTTTTCCTTAGGTTTTGGTCCGGTCGAGCGCAATGTAATTAATCGTTCATTACTTTTTAACATGAATAGTTGATAATGATTTTAAATAAATTGGCCTTGCTTTAACAAAAACTAATCTGATATAAATATTTTGACAAATCCTAAAATTTTCAAATTTTCTAGCTTTATTTTAGCAACCACTTCCATTAAGCAAGTCGGATTCTTAGAACTGCCTAGAATTTTCGATCATTTAATTAAATAAAAAAATGAGAACTAACATATCCAAAATTTCGTTTTAAGGTTGAGGCTCGGTTCTGAAAATCTTTCAGTTTGTTTCATCTTTTCCCTATTTTTGGAAACCTCAATCCTTCAGTTTTTTCCTTTTCCATTACTTTTGGAATCCTCAATGCTTCCTCGTATTATTAATAGGAATTTGGAAAGATAAACCAATATTTAACACCTGATGCATCATTGAGCATAGCATGGCGATCATATTTGAATTTCTTCAATAATGGTCATACTGATCGGACGATGATTTGATTGTTCGAGTACAGATTTTTCGATGTTTGTTCTCCCATCCCGTTTGATAATTGGCATAAGTTCCTGCTGATTTGTTGTTTTGTCTGCTGAGACTTGCTCGGACGCGGTTTGGTCCTTGTCACATATTTTTTGAGGTTCTCAAGATCTTCAATATCCATCATTTTATGGGCTAACCGCTTTTGCATGTACCTGAAATCCTAGAAAAACAAAAAGAGAAAGTATTGATTTAAATGATAGGTAAATATACTGTCTTAAGCCTAGTCCACACTAGGCAACATGAACTGCGATTTTTGTTATGAGACGAGCTTTGTTGTCTGTTGTTGTTGTTGGAAACGTGAGACGGTCTCAGTGTCTCCCGAAGAAAATGGGAGACGCTGAGACCGTCTCGAGACGAACCGTCTCCTAGTGTGGACTAGGCTTTACTTTATAAACTTTACTACCATAGGTTTCTGATCCGTTTTCAGCGTTTTCCGATCCGGTGGCACTTTACTATAAATATATTCTTCTTATTTTTATTTAAAACTTTGAAATCAAACGTCATATGACGTGCGCTGAAATTAATCAAACGTCATATGACGTGCGCTGAAATTAACGTCCAGTGACAATGACTGTATGTCCTGAGAATAAATTCATTAAATTGATTGGATTTATCAGACTAGTTTTGAAAAGTGCGATTTTAGAGAAGAGCATAATTAACTGATATGATGAATGAATATCAAAACACTGTGAATTTTAAAAACCAAATTATATTAGTTCAAAATTTAAACAACAAACAAATTCTTAAGAATTAAAAAATCAATCTATTTGGAAATCTTTGAAAAAGTAGCTCGGGCTTGTTCTTCTGCCAGGCATTTTTCTGGGAGAAAATTTCCTCCGAAGTAACCGCAGTGTTCAAAAATGTTTTTGCAAGGATAGATCCTAAATTGATTGATTGCGTCGCAAACATCAATCAAAAAATTTTTGGAACCTTCCTGTCGATGCCTTTGTAGATGTTTTTTTATCAATCCAAAAATAATCTCTATCGGATTAAAAAAAGGACAGTACGGCGGAAGGAATATTGGAACTATTCCAATCGAGCGTAAATACTGGATTATTTGTGGCTGGCAATGAATTTTTGCACCGTCCATAATCCAGACAGAGTGAAATCCTGGATATTTTTGAACTTGGGGATTTTTCAAAGCGAATTTTTTGCAAGATTCAAAAAATTTTATACGATTGAAAGTTCCCTCTGTCCAAAAACTATCCAGGATCCCATTCACCCCAAGGAAGCACAAAAAAGACAGTCGAGGCTTCCTGGAGAACTCACCACAAACAATCAATTTTTTGCCGATAGCTCCATATCCCTTCCGTCGTAGCATGTCCCTGTTATCAAAGCTGACCTCATCTAAAAAAACTAGGTTATAAGTATCCCAAGGAATTGAAAGCAGCTCCCGGACGAATCTTACAATTTCCGATTCCCGGATTTCCATAGAACGACGTTCGACCGTTTTCCATGATAGTCCATACTCATGGAGAATCGTGCAAATCGACCTGATGCTTATGTTCTGTTGGAATTGCATCCAGGGATGCCAACTATTTTTCGAAAAAGTCTGGAAGATTTTGAAAAAATGTCTGGAAATGGCTGGAAATGTCTGGATAGCTTAGTTTTGAAGGTGGTGACCTTTTTTTTTTTGGTCGCCAGATCTCAATGTTGCAGATAGCAACTAATCGTTTGTTTCTGTTACTATCAGTTAAGCGGGCCATAGACTACTAAAGGACGTGTGCAAATTCGACGATTCCACGACGATTGTTTGATCTATGCTCGCTCACACACGATACAATCATATTTCGCGCGAATACCAACGATTGCTGGCGAAATCAGCAATAATAAAAAACCACCTCCACCGCGGCTGGGGCTGAGTAAATGGCCTGAATTTTGTACAAACAGCACCATACACCATGTCACAGAGGGTGATTTGTACAAAATATTTCCATCTCGACTGATTTTACTCAAACCGTTTGCAGTGCCATACACGATGAAAATCGTATTCACAGCGACAAACTTTCATCGCATTTGCACGAATCTGGTGTAGTCTATGCCCCGCTTTACATGTTCTGTTTGACTCTCAAGTTAGCATACATCTTCGAAGCATTTGCCATTATTAATAGCTTTCAACCACTTCTGAATAACACAAAAATTCTAATCAATTCCTGCCATATTACACCATGACCTACACACAAAAAAAAAGCATAGTGGAATTACTAGATCCGTGGTTTAAATGAACAACACGCAACCATATTTTTGAGTCAATAATGTTTTGTTCTTGATATTACCATGCACATGGTAATTTTACTTTGTGTTAATTTTGGCTGCGCATAGTAATTTTAACTATGTTCATAGTAAAATTGTCAATGATAGAATGAGCTCTTTTACTTCGAGCATAGTAAAATTGCTATTTTCCATTATCGTAATAACACATTAAAATGAGTACCCTATCATGATATACATCACAAAATTACCATGCGGCATTGTATAAAGACCTCGAAATAAAATTCATTTGTTACAAATTAAAATTTTTATTTATTTTAATTATTTTTCATTAACTTCAATTCATGGTGGTAGCACCACCCACGAATGGGGCACAGGGGTTGCATCACACTTAGCGTCTGAAATAAAAATGAAAAAAAAAACGGGAAACAATTAATTATAGGAATTACGAAAATGTACAAAAACTGTTCAGTTTGCTTGTTCCACAAGCAGTAAAAAAATTAGGAAATAAAAACACAATTTCACTCACCTGATAGCCTGCATTTAACGGCACGGCAGATGTACTGAAATTGCGTTCCGCGAACAGTGCGCCAGCTCACCGGTTAGCAGCTTTCGTCACAATGTCCTCCGACGTTGTCCAATATCCGAAATCGAGGAAGGTTGAGGAGCTCGAGCGCATTCGCCGACACTAAATAAATTAAGAAAAAACAGTATCACACATGGAATTGAAAAAAATGGTAAATTCGCCTATCCGCTGGTGAATAAAATAGAACTAAATCTCACTAACCTAGGCTTACCAGATACTTTGAGAAAAAAGCGGGACATTTAACGACAAAAAAGCGGGACACAGCCGAAAAAAGCGGGACATTTAAGAAACTTTTAAAAAAAAGCTTAATTGTACTGCCGAACTTATAATTATACCATCAGCAAAAGTTCTTCATAGAAAGTACATTAAGGTTTTTTTTTTAACGCAGATTGATTTTGCTCACTTTTCCTAACATGACTTCTATTTACACGGTTTTTTCAATAAACACGGTTATTTTCCTCAGTTTTCGCAAATTAACACGTTATATAAGAGAAATATTTCAATAGGGTATTTCAATACGTAAGCGGTGGATTTGACATCGCGTAAAAATCCTTTGTGGAATAACAAATAAATTTAAATTTGTTTTAAAAGTTTTAAATCTCAAGAAAACTTCCATAATTTTATACTTTGGCAACTGAGTCGAAAAAGGTGGTTTATGATAAATAGACATTTAACTAACATTCCGTCGAAAAATTAAGATATATCATTTGAATTATTTGGATCATTTGAAAGCATCTTAAAAATATTATCTTTATACCAAATTTATTAACATTGCATTGGGAACGAGCTCCAAAAACGCTAAACTGAAAAGAATCTTACTGTAATATTAGGGTTATTTAGTATTATCTAATGTGAACGAACTCTACAAAATTGATGTTTTTTTTTTTTTTTGAGGAGAATAAAAGACGCATTCGAATTTTGTTTGTGTTTTATGACTTATTTTGAGAGAAAAGACGTATTCGAAAGATTTTTTGAGTTGAACCAATGAATTGAAATTGATAAATAGGATAAATTAGTTTTTTTCTAGTATAGTTTTCCATGAAAGAAAGCGGGACATTTTGAGGAAAAAGCGGGACAGCGGGACATTCAACAAAAAAGCGGGACATGTCCCGCTTTTGCGGGACGGATGGCAACCCTACACTAACCTGAAAAATTTCCGACCAGACTAATATGCTGTCCCGCTCCGGGAGCGTTGGTTCAAAGGCTCGTTGAGGCCCTTTCCAGCTGGTCGACGACACAATCTGGGAAATCTTTCGACAACAATATAGGAAAATTGTTCTGTTAGCATATTTCATAAGCAGTTAATTGGAAGTAACAAAAAAAACACCATTTACTCACCTGAGGAAAAAAATTTCCCGATCCGACAAACCGACAATCCCATAATTTTGTTCGCGTTCCGAAATCGCGAACGGCTGGCCCGTAAAAAACAAACACTCGAATGAAGCACATAGTAAAATTACTATGAATTATAATGCGCATAGTATTTTTGACAACACAAATGACGGTATTTCAACATTACCATGGGCATAGTAATTTCAAGAACACGAATTGTGTAATATCAAAATATCATGCGCATGGTAATTAAGACATGAGAAAATTACTATGAGCTGTCAAAGTTCGCATAGTAAAAATACTATGTCGTAGTATTATCGCCCAGATTTTCGGTAAAAAATACTAAATCATGGTTGAAAATACTAAATGATGGATATAGTAAAACTATCATGACTCTGTATTCGAAAAGCCCATGCATTTTTTTTCCGTGTACCATAACCATTTTGAATTTTCATAGTTTCATAGAACAATTTATGTCCTAACCCAAAAGTCTGGAATTGTCTGGAAGAAATGACAAAAGTCTGGAAGTCTGGAAACCTGAAAAAATGTCTGACAGATGTCCAAAAAGTCTGGAAGATCCAGACAAAATCTGGAAGGTTGACATCACTGATTGCATCTTGAATTTGAGCCTAGCCTCATCGAGAAACAGCATTGGGTTTTCTTGGTAGAGTTCAAGTAACCAAACACGCTTTTCGGTGTTGAATTTTCGGAACACTTCCATACGTTGCTTCCGCTTTACCGATCCATTTTCTCTATATTTTCTGAACCATTCGTGGATCGTGGATTCCGCTTTACAATATAATTGAGATAGATCCTTTTTCGGAATGCCCAAATGGAAATGGGCATACATAGCATGGAAAATTGTATTCGGCGTTGCGTGTTGATGACGGACACATTGATAAATCGGATTTTCCATGTTTCCATTTCTAAAATATAGATTAAAAGCAATCAATTATCCTTACTTTTTGTTATCTTTCTGTATCCTTACGATAAGCAAAACCAGAATACTGTAGAATAACAACAGTGATAACAACTTCACTACGCAAGACAGCAGAACTAAAGGCTGTTTTCCGTTCTGTACCCGATGCGTCTGAAGGTAAACAAAACTCGCAGACAAACGTCCAGTAATATCAGCTCCAACTTGCGAAACCACTTTAGCTCAATGAACACCACTTTCGAATCAGGGAAAAGCAAATGAAAACAAACTTCTGACATCAGAATAACTTGTAATCAAATGGGTCGATGTGTTTACAAAAAAACATGTGTACTTCTAAAATAGCGCGAAACAATATTTGTTGTTAGTGCATATTTGACAGACGTAACGTCAAACTGACTTGTCGCCAGTGAGTGTCGCCAGTTATTGTCGCCAGCGCACATTGACGAAAACTCCGGTTTGGGGATTCAGCGACAATATAGTTCGAGTCGAACAACAAACTTTCTAATCTGAAATTTTTCGGACAGCTTGTATACGGGCCCGCATACTAAAAAACTATATTTCAAATAGTCACTACGACACATCTACGGCTCCAGAAAAAGTGATTGTCTCTGTAAACGTAGCTATTATTTTAAACTTTACTTCGACAACGATAAAAACTTAAAATTAAGTTCATTGTGAATAAGTGATGGTATCAGGAAAGGCGAATGAATGGTTTAACGATTTACTTCAATTTTATTAACAGTCGTAAAACTGTTCTCGAACCATAATGCTAAGCGTTCATGCATCTGTCAAACTCATGTGAAAAATGACCGCAGCGCGGGTCAGAGATGCCAGATGATTTGAAAAAATAAACTCAGCACAGATTTATGAAAAAATCTTTTGGACAAAAAAAAATTAAATTTTGATTATTGAGTCGATAGTGTGGTGATACGAGACTACAAGATATAGAGAAACTATAGTTGTGAGAACAAACTGAACATGACGACATCCCAGGTATAGAGAGAGCTATGGTTCAATCGGGAGAGGAATCATAATGACACGCGGAATAAAGTGTCGTTTGTGAACTTGTGAATATGAGGAACCGAAGTGATTCCTTGGTGTGCAAATGTGTTACTTGTGGACAAATCGAAGGGTACCACAGATAGCAAGCAGCATTATAATTGATGGTGGTCGAATGTTAGATACAAAGTTAGAATTTCTTATAAAGATACCAAAATTAACCCAATGTAAAACTCATTTCTGTTTGAGTTTAGGAAAAATCAGTTATTCTGCTTTCGTTTAATTAGATTTCAGTAATAAGTTATTTAAACTCTATGTCCTTGAAATTTGCCTTTTATAAAATTCATCGATCACTTTTTTTTTGTTTTTAAAATTTAATTTCATATTGGTGAAATTTTGAAAAATCAGTCTAGTCGGCATCACTGCCGACAGCATAAAAAACAACAACACTTCGTTTACCGCGCGCGTTTCTCGAAAAAAATCTCGTGTGCCATTCCAGCGGCTGCAGCAAGTCCCCTCAATTTGGCCATCGACTGACGGACTATCTGGACAGAACAAACGGGAAAACGGACACCAGCGATGTTTGCAACAGGTAAATTCAACATACGAACATTAACATTCACAAATATGAGAATGGATTTGTTTTTGTTACAGCAACATATTCGCTGGAGGAGCAATTCCACGCTGAATGGAGCCATCCTGTCTTCGAGGTTCAGCAGCTAAGCGAATGTTCCGCCAGTGTGTCGGAAATGAGACCTCGTCCCGGTGGAGGAACTAATGACAACAAGTTAACAGTCCGAGTCGGAAGGGTGAAAAATGGATCTAAGTTGGTACCCATCGCTCCAGGAGGATTTTTTTTCCAACTCGCACATCCAGTGTTTTTCGATGAATAGTTGACGGTAATTATGTTTATAATTAGGTCAGTAGTATATTTTACATCGAGTGAATAAAAAAAATATTTAAAAATCGAAAAATCGTCATTTTTATTTTTCACAATAAAGAAAACTTTCTTTTGTATGTGTGCATGCTCCATTCCCGTACGATTCAGAATACAGTACGCATGACTTTGGAAGAACGTCATATCAGATCGTTTTACAACTTTTACTGTAAATGTTCTGTTACAAGAGAACTTTAAGAAAAACCGTAACGAACACAGTTTGATGACCAGAATACGTTTTCCACGAATGATTTTTGGACGATATCTCAACTGTTTGCAGAACAGTTCTTCCATACAAGTGTTTTAACAGTTCTAAACAGTAACATAACTTAACGCCATATTCAACAGACCGTCGTTTTGGATTTCACATTTAGTGGAATGTTTTTTACGATGTCAGTTATCGTTTTCTAAAAGTTTTTTTACGCTGTTCCAAATAGTTGTTTAACTATTATAGTAACTGTTTGGTTACAGTATTTTCTTATTCGGGGGAAAGAATTGCTATTGAGATATGGCCAAAATGATGGATTCATTACAATTTGCCTTGAGTAAACCGCCTTTTCGAATTCTGAACGAAGCTGATAAAGAAAATTACATCTGAAAACACTGCGTCAGTGCGTTAGTATTAGTGAATGGCTGTTCATTCAACAGCCTAATAGAAATCGATCGAAGTCAATTGGAAAAACAGCTGATCAACTGTCAATCCATTTCAATTGATTTCGATTGGGTTTCGTTGAACACACCTTTTGTTCTCGAGAACATGTTTTGTTTACATCGGAAGCGACCTTGAGTTTTACAACAAGTACCGTTTTTCGTGATTTTTACAACAATAACCGTTATTATACAGATGAAATTTGATAACTAGGTCAAAAACATATTTTTAAGGTAATTCACGATTCCTATTTCATCTTTTTTGCTCATTAACTGTAAGTATTTTCACATTACACATACTAAAAAAATCAATTCAAAATGCTCACGGTTTTCAAAAATATCAATTTTAGCTGGATCCGCAAATGCCATGTTCCGGCGAGTCCCGGGTACTGGTGGGTATCGCTCGATATTCCACTCTGATAGTGCAGCTGGTGGATATACTCGATCGACATGTGAGCGAAGAGGTGATATCGCTACTGACCGTGTCACATCAACCGCAGACGAGTACCATTCTCATCCGGTATGGCGAAGCTGGTCCGGATGAGAACGATAAACAGTTAGACGAGTCGAAGACTCAAGATTGGGATGATGTAAAACAGGAAGATTTTATAGTAGACGAATCAGAAGAAAACCACGAGAATGAATCACATGTCGAGGAGGTATTGGAGGAAAATGTTTCTTCTGAGGACATCGGTAGTCATATAGAAGATGACTTCTCCAATGACGATTGCATTATAGAATATTTATACGAAGATGAGCCTGAAACTAAAGAAGGCGTTAGTACTGCCGAGGAAAATTTTTCTTCCAATAATCCCGATCAGGAACCAGAAAAATTGCCACAAAAGTTGGAAAGAGATATGGGATTCCTTATTGACGATGAGAATGGAGAGCATTTGGAATGTGGTATGGAAACGGATGATACCTTGCAACTTCAAGATTATCAAAGTGTGGTGAAGTCTGTCCCAAAAGTCTCTTGTGAAATATGTGAATCACTTTTCGCAACGCGGCATGACTTGATGGCACACATGAAGCAACACACCCCGAAACTGACCGACTTAACAAGACGTAAGAATTTTAAAAGGCAGTGCGAATTTTGTCTCGAAAAATTCGAATGGAAAATAAACGCTTACAATTTACATTGCCAAAAAGTTCACAACCGAACAGCCTATAAATGTTTCATATGTAATAAAGCATTCCATCTTGTCAGTCACCTTGGAGAACACATTCGAAGTGGTCATGAGGAAAACATCGTCAAACTGAAAATCGAAGAGTCCCTCTGGCGTACTTTCGTTATAGAAAAAAATTCCATTAGTGAATGTCGCATATGTTTCCGTTTGCTAGCGACGAAAAACTCTCAAATGAAACATCAAGCAAAGCACATCAAGGAACTTTCGCTGACTTGTTCCAACTGTGGAGGCAAGCATTACCATAGCTTGTGTTGTGAACCACGTGCTCCATACCCATCTGTCTACGAAAAGGTTGAGTGCGATATCTGTCACCAATTCTTCTCCAAGAAAAACTTTCGAGAACACCAAGTAACCCACAAGGGCCAGCGAGATTACCCCTGCACGTTCTGTAGCAAACTTTTCAAAGTTCAACGAACGGCTCGTCGTCACATTCAGAACCATATCAACGCTCAAAACAAAAGAAGAAAATGCTACGATTGCTCAGCAGTATTCGATGATGAATCTCAAATTCCACCGCACTATAAAGAACTCCACCCGGTAAAACACCCCTACTCCTGTCCTATCTGCCGAAACGCTGGGTTTTACACCAGAACGGAACTTGAGGATCACTGCCACAAGCACACAGGCTTGGAGCGGTCCCAGGTGGCTGCCAAAAAGCCGGTGGAACAGTACAAGGTGGACAATGCACAGGTCTATGAGTGCACCCTCTGCCGGAGGAGTTTTTCGGCCAAACGCACGGTGGTGGCCCATTTTTTGATGCACACCGATCGACCGCATGTGTGTGCACACTGCCAGGCATCATTTCGCGCCAAGGCGGCGTTGAGTGACCACATGTTGGATGTGCATTCGTTGCCTCCGTGAAGGTTTTCGTGATGTAAACTTCTAGGCGTGGTGTGATTTTAATCCTATAATTTATGAAACTTGTTAAAGTTTATGTAGAAGTAGTTAATAAAAGATTCAATCGTTAAACAATCATTTTGTTCTTTATTTAGTTTCAAAGACTTTCTCAGAGTTCATTTGTTCTTATTCGATAAATAAGCCTTAAGAAGTAAAATAGTTATGATTTGATAAATTTGAATGATACTTCCTGTGTAGTATAAACTCACTGGACAAAGTATACTTTATTGGATTGTGACTATTTCTAAATTTATCCAAAATCAAGCATTTGGAATTGAGCGTATTATTGTACACGCTAAATCTTGAAAACTAACTTCCTGGCACCATTTTAAAAAAAATTAATTTTATAAATAACATTTTTTTAATCAAAGCTTTTAACGCCTTCAATGGAAATAGGTAATATTTTGATTACTAAAAAAATATTTTTTCAATATTTTTTTAATAAACGTTTTTCGAAAAATTCTAGGTAAATCAGAAATTAAAAATGGGTTCTTTTAAATTAACTACACAGCAAGAAAAATTCGTGTAAATTTAGATCGAAAACGATGCACGAAAACGGAACATCGATTTTGATGTAAAATTCTATCACGGTGTATTTTTTTCGAGGATGTAATTTTTGAGGCGTGTAAATTTAGATCGAAATCAATGCACGAGATTGGATCACAAAATCCGTCGTGTAAAAATACACAGGGATGTAAATTTTAAAATTTATTATCGTAAATATTGATATTTTTTCTAAATATTAAGGTTTATGCTTTTGTCTTGAATAAATACGCAACATGTATCATTTTTAATTCACATTTATTTCCAAAACTGTATGTATGTATTATATCCACCTTGGGTTTACGGCAGCGCCGCGGTTGTGGCAAAAAAAATAACCCACATGTCCATCTTGGCTACCACACAACACAACCATAACCACTCAATGAGACTTCTAAAGGAATGGAATCGTAAGCAGAGGCACTAACGGTATCCAGGGTAAAAAGGGGGAAAGTCTCGAGAAGCAATAACCATATTGTTGACTAACCACGATAGCATGCAAATTATAATCCCGCCGCCAAGGCTTCCGAAAAAAGAGTGCGTCCTTATTTTACAAAAAGTAATCAAATAGTTTATTTTTCTCAACCATGCCAAATTCCCTTGACATAAATTGAGGAACGTCTAGTATTCAATGCGGTACTAGCATACACGGTAACCCGCTCTTTTTGTAAAACGAGGATACCCAGATGCCCCTACCCTAGATATAAATATAGTACAATAGATATATAGTAATATAAAATATAATATGAATATAATGTTATAGCATATGCAAATTGTATATATGTTGTTTTGATATAATATAATTTAGTACAATATTAGAAAGTCGAATAACGTAAACGGCTAGGTTTCGGCCAGACCGAACTGAGCGCCATGAGAAAATTCCTAAACAACAATTTAAATTTCTTGTAATTCATAAAGGCGAATACTATTGATTACTATGAATTCCTTGGACTTTAAACTATCGCCACTGATTGATAAACATTAAAGATTTTCTCTAGTTTAAAATATCTGTACAAAAAGTTCAAGTAACTTTAAAAAATGCTAATGGCGTTCAATTCGGTCTGGTCGAGTCCCGACCACATATAAGTTTATATAAGAAATACATTTGAAAAAAGTTATATAACATGTAATTTTAAATAAAGGTAATATGAAGATATCTAATTCCATGATTATATCTACGAATTGTGAAGATTATTACGACTCAGCAGTATCATTAAGTTATCCGTGCTATCACAATGTGTTTCAAAATTGTTGATCTGAAAAAAAAAATGAAAACGTAATCTGAAAACAAAAATGTCTGTTAAGCGTATGTTTATATTATTTTTTTTATAAATATATAGTTCAATATATTATTATAAAAATATAATAATGTAAAAATGTATAAAATAATAAAACAATATCATAAAATCTTATGACCGCTACACCGCTATACAACGTCCAACAACAACTGCTATCAAACCTGTAAATTAAATTTCGCATTAAAGATGATCGGTTTATTGAATTAGTTGAAGCTTTCCTCTATCGAAACTGATAACTAGGAAATAAAAACGATACTGTTATAGCAGCTGAATTGGTAATGAATACACAATACACTATAATAAATTTTTGAAGAGAAATAGAATTTATCATTGATGCAACAGGGTTATTGAAGTTCCGGAATACATGCTTTTACAATTTAAAACTGAAAGGTTTAAGAAAATTAAAAAGACAAAAATATTACTGTTACGCACATTTTTTTTTTAATTCAACACTTGGTTCATGAAATGGTCCACATTACATTAGAAGCTGAAAATAAAATAAATTATTGCTTACATTCTTTTAAATTTTTAAACAGCTAAAACGTGTGCAAGCTACTTTTTTACTTAAATTTTAATCCTCTTCTTATGACTATCAAGAATAATTACACAGTATCAACTAAGCAATGTAAGAATGATTTTTATTAAATTGCAAGTACTTTTAACTGCTTTAAAAATGGTAACTTCGATGATAAAGGATATTATCATGTATTGCTCATTTGCTGTGATATAAGCTTATCAATGATATAAGGTCCGAGTGTACACCATACAGAAGCTGATGTCTACACTGTAAATGAAATTATGCGTAAACGAAGAGGAATTAACTGAAATATGCAATCTAGACAATGTTCGCATGGATTATTAAAATAAATACACAATGCATTGTAACATTGTATAACTATCTACAGTGTAACAATGTAATATAAAATTCATAACAGAGATGTAAATAATTATGCAGATATAAAAATGAATTGAAAAATTAAATTATTAATTAACCTATTCGAAAAGATGGTTGATGGTCCGATGTTTTACTGCATTGTAATTTTTTTCTGAAAAATAAATCAACACATCGGCAGAAACTTATTCACATAAACAATTAAGAAAAATTTAGTAGTTAGTGTCAATGAATGCTTAATAATATATGGAGTATATGGTTATCAAACTGAAAAAAAAAAATATTTAATTCAATGCAACATTATTGAAGGTCCGGACTGTGCTTAATTTTTTAATACCGGAAATTCCATCCGATTTGAGAAAGTTTTAGAACAAAATTATTATTCTTACAACAATTTAAATAAAAATTACTGTATTAATGCAACAGAAATTAAAAGTGATAGTCAGTAGATGAGCTCAATGGATTCATGATTTGGCTAACCTAAGCTGAATATTTATCAATATATTGTTTGGGCGATTTTACAGGCTGAAACGATAAATTTATGAACATGGAGAAAACAAGGAATAACTATACAATAATCAAAAACCATTGCCATAAAATATCTGAGAAAAATGCACGCGTTCATTAAACTCAATAAAAAACAAATATCATCCATAGCAAGTAAACTGTCAAAAAAAGTTCCATTAGTAGTTTAATATATGTAGTTTTTACAATCAGCTGAATCCCTGATTTCCGAATTCAAACCATATTTAACCTGCGGAAAAAAAATTATTAATGAAAACATCTGCATCAGCATCATCAATGGGAACATCTTTTTTGATACATCCTAAATATAAAATTCAACTTCATTAATATATGTGCATTACATCATGATGTCCATTATTAGATGAACTCGCTCTATTTTCTTGATAACCTGTAAATTCGTTCTAAAATTTGAATCTTTATTAACACAATAAAACCATAATAAAATCAATAATAACTTGGATAACATTATATCATGCTGCAACAATGATACTAATTGTGGAAATGGAATAAGAAACGCAAAAAAAATAGATAAGTTACGAAATTATTCACAAGTTTTAACCAGCTAAGCTTCCATGCGATTCCATCCTGCTTTTTGATGATAATTGGTTTGGCCAAATTTATTTTCTAGTTGTGATTATAATTACCAAAATAAGATTATTAAGAACGAAATCATATTTAAGTTGAACTGATGTTTAACAAAATGCGCTCTACAGAGCTTTTAAATTTTGTTTCTTCACACTTTTCATCCACTTATGTCATTTAACCGGTAGTGTAATACAGTGATTGAAATCCTCACCAATTTTCTCATCAGAGGCATTCAAAATACACACTTTGAGGCCTCGCATAGCTATACAGGAGACGATACATATACATTCATTCAAATTCACATTTATTTCCAAAACTGAACATAAAAAACCATTCGGAAAGCGTCAGGCTGGAATTGTTGTTGCATCCGATGATTCCCAGCACGGGAATGTTTTTCGAATCAGCATGATCAGCATCCTCGAATGGTTCCGGAAATCATATTTTTTCGGTCAGCATCCTGCACACTTGAATTGTTCTGACAAAAGTTTCTCCGGGTAATCACTGGCCGGATATCAGCCGCTGCGAAAAACCTGACCTTGCTGTAATGGAGAGAAAACTATAATCAGTTTCAACTATATTCTTCATTTCACGTACGTCTCATAAACTTACTACTTTAAAGACTTTTATAGTGCTCCTGTAGCTACGCCTTTGAATGACTCGTTTCCGAATAATTTTCCGACTTGTTTACTTTGTGCCCGACGCGCAAACTGACTTGAAATATAAAATATAAAGGCACAATTTAAATATTTGCATTCAATTTTAAATCAAATAAATATAATTTTACACTGTTTGTGATACAAATTTCATTGACCGGTTGATTTTTGCATGATGCAGTGTAAAATTAAATCAAAACAGTTTATTTCTATTCTATTTTGGAAAATAGACTAATATTACATCGAAAGAAGTTTAAAATTACATCTTTTTGTAATTACACTCAAGAAAAAATAGATCACTCGTGTTTTAGATTCCGTGTACTTTTAGAAATTTTTTGCTGTGTATATATACCTACTGTAGTTTATAAATAGTGTAAAATGGTCAAAACTCGGTAGCGTGTAACAACAACAAAACGTGTTTGTGGTTTGCCTGCGTAATTTCACAATTTTGAATTTCGCTGCTAAATTTAGCTGAAAAACTGTAAAAATATACTTCAATGACGAAGAAAAAGCCTCTTGGTAATTTAAAAATGCAAAGGGAAATGTTCAAAAATCATTAATTTATAATTTTCATCTCTATAGGAGCCGGCTTGAGCCGTGAGGAACGGATGCTGATAGTGGTGGGTGAAATCATCCAGGAACTGCTGAAAGCCCATCACGATGGAAAAGATGTGAACCTGAACCGGCTGAAGACTCGGCTTGCTTCAAACTATGGTCTTTCGAGTGCTCCTCGGCTTGTGGACATTATCGCCGCAGTTCCACATGAAGCTAAACCGATCCTTCTTCCCAAGCTGAAAGCGAAACCAATCCGAACGGCTAGTGGGGTGAGTTATTTTCTTGAGTCAATTCTTAAGTCGAATTTCCAAAATTGCTAATCAAATAACCTATTTAGATTGCGGTGGTGGCCGTGATGTGTAAGCCTCATCGTTGTCCGCACATCAACATGACCGGCAACATATGTGTGTACTGTCCCGGCGGGCCGGACAGTGACTTTGAATATTCCACTCAGAGCTACACCGGATACGAGCCGACCTCGATGAGGGCTATCAGGGCCAGGTATAATCCTTTTCTGCAAACTCGACATCGTGTTGAGCAACTCAAACAGCTGGGCCACTCGGTGGACAAGGTCGAGTTCATCGTTATGGGAGGAACTTTCATGTGCCTCCCAGAGGACTATCGAGACTATTTCATAAGGAATCTGCACGACGCCTTGTCCGGTCATACCAGTTCCAGCGTGGAGGAAGCTGTTCGATATTCGGAAAAGTCTCATACCAAATGCATTGGTATAACGATTGAAACACGTCCGGATTATTGCTTAAAGAGGCATCTGTCGGATTTGCTAGCTTACGGCTGTACCCGTTTGGAAATAGGAGTGCAATCTGTTTACGAAGATGTTGCTCGGGACACTAACAGAGGACACACAGTCAAAGCCACTTGCGAAAGCTTTCAGATGTCCAAGGACGCCGGCTTCAAAGTAGTTTCCCACATGATGCCGGATTTGCCAAATGTTGACATCGAACGAGACATTGAACAGTTCATAGAATTTTTTGAAAATCCAGATTTCCGTGCCGATGGTTTAAAAATCTACCCAACTCTGGTTATTCGAGGTACCGGCCTATACGAGCTGTGGAAAACCGGTCGTTACAAGAGCTACCCTCCATCAACTCTAGTGGATTTGGTTGCTAAAATATTGGCGCTAGTTCCTCCTTGGACCCGAGTTTATCGGGTACAGCGAGACATCCCAATGCCACTGGTCAGCTCCGGTGTCGAACACGGAAATTTGCGAGAACTAGTTCTAGCTCGAATGAAAGACCTCGGAACAGATTGCCGAGATGTTCGAACCCGCGAAGTCGGTATCCAGGAAATTCACAACAAAGTTAGACCGTACGAGGTCGAACTAATTCGTAGGGACTACGTGGCAAATGGTGGCTGGGAGACGTTCCTGTCCTACGAGGATCCCAAACAGGACATCCTGATTGGGTTGCTTCGGTTGCGCAAATGTTCACCGGACACTTTCCGCCCGGAGCTCGTTGATCAGTGTTCGATCGTGCGGGAGCTACACGTTTATGGATCGGTTGTTCCGGTCAATGCACGGGATCCCACCAAGTTCCAGCATCAGGGGTTCGGAATGCTGCTGATGGAGGAAGCCGAACGTATTACCCGGGAGGAACATGGAAACAAAAAGTTGGCCGTCATATCTGGCGTTGGAACGCGGAACTACTACCGCAAGATGGGATACGAGCTTGATGGTCCTTACATGTCTAAAATGTTGGTCTAAGACATATTCATAAGGTGAGTTTTTTTTTTCTTCTTTTGCTTAATAAATAATCTTATCAAGCATTCAGCATGGAGGTGCTGATCATTTATGGAACTTAACAAAGAAAGCCTTAATCATTGATTTGTTTTTAATGTATGAACTCTTATAAAAAATTAAATAATGCAACAAACAAAAACTGCAAAAAAAAAACAAAAAAATTAAATGAGAAAATAATGTGCATAAATAAAAAAAAATATGATAGAACCAAAATGGTGTACAAAAAAGACCAAAATTGACAAGAATGACAAAATGCGCAAATAGAAAAAAATTAAAAAAAAAATACTAAAATGACAAAATGAAAGAATGAAAAAGACAAAAAACGATAAAAAAAACCAAAGTAAAAAATTACAAAATGACGCAAAAATAAAATGACAAAATAACAAAATTACAAAATATCAGAATGACAAAATAACAAAATGTAAAAAAAAACACAAATCACGAAATAACAAAATGCAAATATCAAAAAATTATTGAAAAACACAATGACATAAATCAAACAGAAGACGAAAAGTGCACAAAATTACAAAAAATGGCGATAATTACAATAAATGACAAATTAGAAAAAAACAAAAATGCAAAAAATGACAAGAACGAAATTATCGAAATGACAAAAATGATAAAATGACAAAATGACAAAAATGATCAAACAATGAAAAAACAAATTCAAAAATGACTAAATCCACAAAAAAAAAAAAATACAAATGACAAAAAATAGAAAAAAAAACGATTTAAAACAAAAGTTACAAAAAATCACAAAAATAAAAAAAAAACCAGAAATTATAGTAATCACAAAAATATCCCGAATCACAAGGATGACGAAATAATAAAAAAAAAGAAAATGAACAAAAAAGGCACAAAAATGACTAAGTTGACAAAAATGGCAAAATTGACAATTATTTGTCATTTATAAATTGGTTTTTTAAATTTTGTCATACATATTTGCCATTTTTGTTTTTTTTTGTGTGATTTTAATCATGATTGTCATTTTTTTTACAATTTCGTCGTTTTTGGGATTTTTCTCATTTTTGTTTTAGTTTCGTTATTTTTGACAGTTTTATATATTGTTTTATTTTTGTTTTTTTTTCTTTTCAAATTGATTTTATTTAGCATTTAACATGTTATGTTATGCCGGGTAAAATTCCAAAACTTCAGGAATTTGGTACACTCTCAAACATGTTGATATTTAGTTTTTTTTTTGTTTTTATAACATCGGAATGGAAAAAAATGCTGAAATAATAATAAAAAAGAATGTAAAAAAGAGACAAAAACAATCGAAAAGTTCAAAATGAAAAAGAACGAAATGACAAAGAAATAAAATAACAAAATAATAAAATGTCAAAATGACACAAATCACAAAATAACAAAATGACTGAAATGCAAATATGACAAAAAAAGGTTGTTAACACAATGACATAAATGACATAAAAGACCAAAAGTGTACAAAATACCAAAAATATCGAAAACTACAATAAACAACAAATAACAAAAAAAAACAAAATATAAAAAATGACAAAAAATCGAAAAATGACCAGAATGAGAAAAATTGACAACACGACAAAATGTTTGTTGGTTTTATTGATTTTAAAGAGTCACAAAAACGACCAAAAATGAAAAGGAAAAATTAACCGAAATGACAAAAAGAAAAAAAATGGAAAAATGACAATATGAAAAAATAATAAAAATTAAAAAATGAAAAAAATGACAGTAAGAAAAAAATGACAAAAAATACAAAAATATTATTTAAATGACAAAAATGAGTAAAATTTTTATGACAAATAAATAATAGCAAAAATTACAAAACGCACAAAATTTATTGAAATAACGAAATTAACAAGAATGACAAAAATAACTAAAACAACAAAAAAACAATCCCCCTTATTCTGCGCCGCGCGTGAGGTGACGATAGTCGAATCACCCTAATCATCCGATTCCAGTAGTCGCTTTTGGTGAGAAACGTCTATTAGAATGAACTTTTTTGAGGTCTTATCCTAATTCCAGCTGACTATTAGAGCTGGGCATGAACCTCTGTCACATCGGCTTCGGGAATAAGGTGACAAGACTCACGTGACTCCAACTCGACTCGACTATCGTCACCTCACGCGCGGCGCAGAATAAGGGGGAATGACAAAATGGCAAATAGACAAAAATGTTAGAAATAACAAATTCACGAATTTACTAAAATTACAAAAATCACAAAAAATGACAAAATTATCAAAATTTACAAACTGGTACTAGATACAAAAAACTCAAAAAAAAAAAATGGAACGTATTGACAATAATCACAAAATAGACTAAAATTGATATAAAAGGCTAAAATTCACAGAAATACAGAAATGACAAAAAATGTCAATATAACAAAAATAAACAAAAAGACAAAAATGGTAAAATTGACAAAAAAAAAAAAATACAATAATGATAAAAAATGACAAAAATGAAATAAAAACTAAAATGACAAAGTTGACAAAAACCACAAAAAAAAACAAAAAAAAAACAACGAACATGACAAAAATGACAAAAAATGATAAAATTTATCAAATTCACAAAAATAACGGAAGTTACACAAAAATGATAAAAATTACAAAAATGACTAAAAAAGATATACAATGAAATGACAAAAATGTCAAGAATGACAAAGATGAGAAAATCGAAAAACAAAAAAGACACAAAAATTATAAAAATGACTAAGTCGACATGTATAACAAAATTGTCAATAATTTGCCATTTATTATAGTATTTTTTCAGGTTTATCATACATTGCCATACGCCATTTTTGTTGTTTTTTGTGATTTTAATTATTATAATTTTTCGTTTTTAGTTCCGTTATTTTTGACAGTTCTGTTTTTTTTTTCTTTTTTTTTTAAATTGATTTTATGTCTAATTTTACATTTTATGCATTTGGTCGTGTAAATCCAAAATTTTAGGAATTTTGTACACTCTTAAAAATGCTGAAATTTTGCACATGTCGTTTATAAATTCGACAATAAGTAAATGATTGTAAATGTGAAGCAATTCTTAACATATTGTTCTGATTATATTAGCATAACTTCATAACTTATTAAAGTTGAAATGCCCGAAAATAACTCCATTTTATATATTTAACACGAGCAATATTTTTCGAGGCTTACTAGGGTACCATCTTCCTACCCCTCATGGTTCACGAAGATGCTTCAAGCGAGAGATGAAATTTTTACCCTCAGTCTGACATTTCGTTTTCCCTAGCCATCCAACCAGCCGACAACGATTGAGAAAAGCAAAAGAAAAAAGGGTATAGCTAGGCAGATTACAAACGGTGCTGGCTGATTGATAGAGAAACATCTGCAACACGAAGCAAAAAGAAAGGAACCAAAAAAACACAACCGTGGCTTTTCTTCACTTGTTTTCTGGTGTATCCTAATGGCACAAAGTCCTGCCTAGCCATCAGGTACCTGAGAGGTGTTGGGGAAAAACTGTTCCTTCTTGTTGACCTGTGTCGAATTCAAGGGAAAGTTTTTTTTTTTAAAGAAATCTGAAACTAAGATACTCGGTTAAGAATTGGAGCTTTGTTTGTGAAGACGTGTAAAATCAGCTATGTTGGCTCGTCTAGAATGATGCTGACTGAAACGTAAAATCGGTGTTTCGATTACCTACTAAAAACCGCGAAGACCTTTTCGAAAATGGTCAAAACTCCGATGGAGGAGAAACTCAAGTACTCGCTACTTCGAGATCTCAACGACAGCCAAAGTATATGGACCAGGTAAGGTTTTTCGGATGGTGTTTTTTCTTGTGTTATTTGTTTGTAACTTTTTTCTTGTTTTTATTTATAGAAATGAAAAACGGACCTGGTTCTTGACCCTGTTGGCTGGAACATGTATGTTGTACTCGACGAGGACGACGATGCCACTGCTTGTTCCGACAGTGGCTTCGGAGCGAAAGTGGAGCAAAACCGACTCCGGCACGGTGCTGAGCTCGTTCTTCTGGGGCTACACACTGACCCAGGTTCTGGGGGGTTATCTTAGCGATAAGTTCGGTGGCCAGAAAGTGATCCTGCTGGCCGCTATCGGGTGGTCGATGATCACCTTTTGGATGCCAAATATCATCACATCAGCATCGTATCTGTCCAGCTACTCTATTCCGTTCATCGTAGCGATCCGGATAGTTAATGGTGCCTGTCAGGGTGTTCACTACCCTAGCATGATCAGCATCACTAGTCAAAATCTAAGCTCGAATGAACGGACCAGCTTCTTTAGTATTCTTACATCGGGATCAGCCCTGGGTACTCTGCTCACTGGAATCCTAGGATCGTTCATCCTAGATTACTTCGGCTGGCCAACAGTGTTTCGGGTGATTGGCTTTCTCGGATTGACCTGGACCTTACTGCTGCGCTACTACACAATATCTTCAGATCGGAATCGAATCATAAATCTTTCGCAACCGAGTCGGATCTGTCCCAAGCTAGGCTCAACGGAAACCGTTCCATGGTTGCGGCTATTCGGTCGGGCTTCGTTTTGGGCCTGTGTCCTGGGACATGCCTGTGAGATGAACTGTTTTTTCGTGCTGCTGTCCTGGCTACCGACATACTTTCATGAAAATTTCCCTCTTGCGAAGGTAATTATCCTAAGATTTATCTTCCTGTTTGTGAAATCAGATCAAAGTGAAACGCAAATGCTATACAATTTTTAGGGTTGGGTTGTCAACATGATCCCCTGGCTTGCACTGCCACCGGTAACGTTGTTCGGTAAATTCCTCACCGAACGCTTGATGGTTCGGCAATGGTCCCTTACCCGTATCCGTAAAGTGGTTCAGAGTATCTGCTTCCTCGGCCAGAACGTGGCGCTCTTCATCATGTGTCACACATCGGAATTCAACACGGCACTGACCTGCATGTCAATTATCATCGGTAAGTAGAGAAACATTGAAAAATGAACCGATTTTCCTCAACCGATAACGCTTCTTTTAGGTCTCTCCGGATTTCACAACAACGCTATTACGGTAAACCCTCAGGACCTGGCTCCCAGTCATTCGGGTAGCGTTTTCGGGCTGATGAATACGGTCGGTGCGATTCCGGGCTTCCTCGGCGTTTACCTGGCAGGGCACATCCTGGAGCTGACACAGAGTTGGTCCGCGGTTTTCAGCACCGCGGCAGCCATCAACACGGTCGGTTGGGTTGTGTTTACGATTTTCGGATCGGCCGAGGCGATTGTTTGAGTGAGCCAGCAGATAGGAAGTGGGCAAATTTGTCGCGAGAATGTGTAGTTTGAGGGAAGAGTTTTTTTTAAGTAATTGTACCTTTTGATCCCTTAGATATGCGGTTATAATCTGTGACATATTCCTATATAGCTGGATAATGTTACCAAAAAACAAATTCAATGACTGGTTTTTTTCCTGCTGAAAACCGATTGAGGCTTTCAGTGACGTCGAATCTAGACGAATCAGAAGCAGAATGATACGATTCCAAAAGCACTCGAAATAAAAATTGATATTGTGCGTAATTACTTGCTTGTGTAGTTTAATTCCTAAAACCGCCGAATTTATTTCTGATTTAAAATATTAAAAAAAAAACCTTTAAATCAAAGAATGAACGACTTCGCAACTTTAAAAATTTTCGGAAAAGATGCATCTGTCCACAAACGGGATATTTTTTGTTGATTATAGGTGAAAAACCCGCCGTTTTCCGATAAGTCTTGATTAAGCTAAGTTGTTATTCCTTTGATTTAAAGATTTCGAAATTTCTCATCATCTCCTTATTTATGATTTTTCTTTAAGTTAGTGAAAAAATTGTCAATCCTCTGAACCGTTTTAAAACAGATTTTTTTCGGAAAATCTAAACTGAAAATTCTTTGAAAAGATTTAAAATAATTCATTAATATATTGTTTCAAATTATCGTAATCCTACTATAACACCTCAAACCAACAACTTTTTCGGCACCACCAACTGGGTGCAGAATTGATCGTAACCTAAATATTGCTCCAGTTCGACCTTGCCTGCTTGGCGATAAATGTTTCCCAACAACCACAGAAGTTCTCGACAGATAGCATGTTCCTCAGTTTCTGCAAAGTTGTTAAACAGACAACTGAATTGGATGTTCTGTTGTAGACAACGTTCAAACAAAAAGGTGCAGCATCCTTCGTGGGACGCCACAACGTTGGCCAGTATTCGGATCGCTAGAAGAGTTGATGAATGTCGCAGTTCTTCGGAGCCAGAAACCAACGATTTCAAACAGAACGTTACGATTTCTGGTACTGCGTCATATTCCAAAACCTCAAAATTTGTCAAACTTAAAGCTTTGTGCAGGACTTTGAGACTGTTGCAGTTGGAAGTTTTCTTCATTATAAAGGGCAATGTGGTTGTTAGTAAAATGTCCTTGCTGGAAAAAGAAATATTCTTTGTAAGGTACCTACTCTAAACTAATTTCAAGAAAACTTTTGAATTTTACCTAAAGAACTGAAACTCGTACGACAGAATCAGTTCTATGCAGAGCAGAACATCGGGCAGCGGATCGCTTTGCCCCACAATATCCAACAGATGATTGAGACAGGATACAATGCCTTGTGAATGTAGAACTTTGCAAGCTTTTGGACCCGAAGCAACGATGTTCTGAAGAGTCCACAGGCAGGTTATCTGCGAAAACTTAAATAATTAAAAAAAAAACTCCGGGTGCCAAAATCAATCTTCAAAAATATATAACGGTCAAACATCTTACCTGCAACCGCCGATGGCTCAAATTTTCCAGAAACGTGATCAGATAGGTCCCGGCAAAGGTGGCCACCTTTTCACAGCATACCTCATCGCCCAGGCTGAGATTGCACAAACATTCTGCGGCCAGCTGTTGCAGATCGGAATCGTGTCCGGTCAGCTCCTTGACAATGACGTTAATGGCCCCGGTAATCCGTACGAATTCCGAAATGTTTGCCTCAGCCTGTTGGAAGCCATAGCTCAGTCTGACCAGGTCCTTCGAATCGGCACGCTTGCGACGTTTGATGCGGGACGCAAGACCTTTGATGTGTTGCGGGGTAAGGTTCTCGATGTCCCGAACTTCCTGGAGCATTTCTCCGAGACCGGCTCGATTGAGATCGATGTCGGCCTTTCGGTGCACTTGACGGTCCCAGCGAAGTTCGGTTCGGCGTTTGTCCCGGAGTGCCTGGGGTTTTGGTTCCGCGAGAGTATCCATTTTTTGGGATCTTACCTTTGTTTAGACTAGAATCTTAACCGGTGATTTCCGTGTAAATCTGTTTGATTTAAGAACAAAAAATTAGAACAATGAAGACATCAAATTTAAATAGGAGGGAAGTATTCTTTGGATGCGCCCCTAAAAGGAGCGCTCGAATTGTGAGCTCAAAATCAAATTATTGTTTGAAAGCTTTCATGCAAGTTTCTGAACACATGACTCTAAATAAACTTCAAATCGTTTTTACTACCTACCAATCGTTGGTAATTTTATTTTTTCTCTTAATTGAACTTTTTTTTAATTGATCATTTTTAACATTCACCACCAAATTGATACTTTTTACATGACAATCACCTGATAAAGACAAATATAACAAAAAAGTACATGAATTTAATAAATCACACAATATAACGAAAAATTACAAAAATAGCTAAATGACAAAAACTTTAATAATAAAGTACCTAGATAAAAAAGTTTTATAAATGATAATGACAAAAATGCTTGTAGTTCTTGTCATTTTATTAAAAACTCGGTATGGTTTGTCGTTTATTTTTAATTTTATTCTCTATATTTTTGGGATATTTGATTATATTAAACGCAGCGAAAAAAAATTCTTAGGGCAAAGGAATTTTCCTCTGTTGCTAATAAAAATCCTTTTGTTTCTAATTCGTTTTCCTTCACTTCTAATACTTTTTCACCTTTTAAAGTCAAAACAAATTCTTTGATTAAAAGTTTTTTTAGTTAACACAATAAATCGTTTGTATCAATTTTTTTTTCTTCAGAATCAAACTCATAATACATTGTTTCAAACAAGGATCCGAAATTGGATCATTTCTCCTTATCGTCAAGCGAGAGAATTCTCCGCCGAAACAAACATGGTGTATTTTCTCTCTGCTACAATCCCGCGTGACATTTTATCAGCCTAGAGAGAGTTCCTGCAAAGAATCTTGTTTCATTGTATCCTACGGGCAGACGAATGCAACAGATCACCTATCTATAATGAATCAACTCAACGATGATAAGCGACATTGAAAATACAAGTTGTCGCTTATCACCTCTGAATGCTATCTGTGTAGAGCGACTCAAGAGACAACTCTGAGCGATGTATTATCCTTCGTTTGTTTCCGAGCTGGTTTGGTTGTAGCGTTCAGCAGAAGGATGGAGCATTTTTCCTAACAGGAGAATCGGCGTATACAAATCGTATGCCTATACGTTTTTTGACTTATTTGGAATTCGAAATTGTTCTGGAATTTTTAATATCCACCTACATAATTTTTGAATTACTTGTTTTTACTTAATGGAAAACATTAGCTTGCTCCTGGTGGTATCGTTCCAGTCGAATTTATTTGACTGAAAAATATACATTTCCCATCCAAATAACTACTTTTCTGCACTTTTCATGGTTGAATAGAAATAAATTTTGCTTTGATGTTAAATTTGAAAATTAAAACTCACCTCAGATATTTGGTTATGCAATGTATTTTTTTAAATAAAATGATAAATGATGCCTTCTGGAAAAAATGTTCTGATGAATAGTTAATTCTGGGGTTTGATTTTGGGAATTTGTCATTTTGGGCATTGCCGTGGAATGGGAGGAAGGGGGGGTTGGCTTTACCCCCCCCCCCCTCTCCCATGAGGGTCTAGGAAAAGTGAGCGGATGCTTTACTCTAAACAAAACAAGTTTAATTATTATTTATTGAATTTTGATAATTGAATGAGGTTATACAAGAGTGACAATCCTGAGTCAAAGCTGATGTAAAAAAAAACCCCTAAATCTAATCCGAATCCTCAGAATGGGGGTAAGCTTCCGAATCCTGCTACAAATTTTAAAAATGATAGAAATTCATATCTGAATATTGAATTTGAAATCAGATTAAACTCATTTCAGAGGATCCCTATTATCAAAATGGAAATTGTATTTCTGTTTTCATATTTCAAATTCCGTATCTAGTTTAGTATTCTTGGTATTCTATTCACATCGTCAATAGAAAATAGAAATTAAATGGTGTTTCGAAATCGTTATCCAAATTTGGTTTTGTATTTCATTCAAAAAAATTTCCATAAATTTTTTCTTCAACTCATATTTTATGCATATGAGTTGAAACTTCAGGGAAAGGTGGATAATTATTATATGATTATGTTCATCATTTGGACTTCATATTTTAATTCAGATTTGCAAGTTGTATTGAAAATAAAAAAAAAAAATAATTCAGATTGAATAAAAAAAAACCTTTAAATTAAAATACTATTAAATTAACGATTGAGGGCTCTGAAAGAAATTTCAATTCTGTGCAGTAAAGTCGCGAATGCCATAAAGATGGTAAAACGACTATAATCGCAGCAAAAAAATCTGTGCTGGTATTGGAAATCTGATCAGGAATCTAAATTTGGAAGTGCAGATCCCGTTCGTTCTTGGCAACATGCACAAACATTTTGTGTTGCCAAAATTGAACGGTTTTTTTCTGAGGTTTTTTTCTTTTATTTTTACAAATTTATGATTTTTATTATCAATCACGTTATTTTAAGTCAATTTCCGACCATTTTAAGAATTTTTATATTTTTTTTTCTTATGTTTTCGATACATTTTGCACTATTTGTTTTGTTTATAATCATTGTTTTTTTTGTCATTTTTACTGTTTTTGTCATTTTTCATCATTTTTAAGTAGATTTTGTCATTTTTAGTCAATTGTTTGTATTTATTTTTGATTTATTTTTTTAATTTTTCATCTTTTTGTAATGTTTGAGTACTTAATTTTTTTTTGATTTTGTTATTGTGTTATGTCACCATTTCTGAACGTTAAAACGTATTTTCGGTGTTTGTCTAAATTATATTGGTTCTGTTATAGAGGAAACTAAATGGTAATGTCGCTTCTAAAAACCGTTCAATTTTGGCACATGTGTCAAAATCGAATGTTGCCAAAATCGAACGGGGTCTACAGTATTTTTTGTACACTTTATCAAAAGTATTGAAAATGTTTGAATGTCACTCTGAAAAACTGAAAAAAAAACACTGAAGAAAGCTTCGAGTTCCTCGCAAGCCCGCAACTCAAATAAACTCCTTCTCAGATAACTTACCATTATCAACAATGCATCAAACTGAGAATAAATTGTGAATAACGAAACTAATAAAAATTAATATAAAATGTTCATTGAGTGTAGGATAATGTTTGTGATCGATTAAGATTTAAAAGTTGTTTGAATCCTCAAACCTTTCGATGGAAAATTACTTTTTTTCTTAGAAATAATGATAACTAATTAAGCAATTTTTTCAATATCCTCATACCAGTTTCTCACACTTTGCGGAACAAATAGTAACGAAAATGTCATAAGTAAGCTCCTTTTAATTCTTAGAATATTTTTTGTCAAAACATGACTCAAAAATATCCACGCGTTTTCGAGATATTTTGATTTTAGTTTATGTTATACATTATTCTGCCACCGCCCGACGTATGTGATAAACGTACGAGCGATCCATGTGATCCAACTCAGAGCCGAGTTTGTCACTGCTGATAAATGCTACGAACCTATCGCAAGCGAGTGCGACAAACTAAAATTTCCCCCCTGTCGTTTTGTTCTGCAGCTATACAAGGAACGGGGAATTATCTTGTTAGCGAACTTCCAATGGGTGTTGACGAGATAGAATTCCACTCCGCCGCGAACAAGACAAGCAACGTATGCTCTCCGATAATACAGGAATAAGTGTCGCGCAACATGTTCTCTGCTCACATAGTAATTGAAGGCGGTTCTTCTCACTACCTGAGAGAGCTTTGGAAACAGCGTTCAGAGATCAGCTATCCTGAGCGAATATCGGAAGCTTGGTTTCAAATAAAAAGGTGTTAGTTTAGAATATTTTTTTTAAAATAAAAATTATTGTTATTTTAGTTCAAACATCAAGTTTTCTCTGTGTTTAGAACCATCCTATTGAAAATTCATGGATCACTCTAGTTAAAAATTCAATCTAAAGTACCTTGTTAAAAAATTACAATGGGTTTCATGAGGTTTGGGTCGAATTATTATTCCAAAGATTTCTTAATCCTTGAACAATGATACATATGTTGGTAAAAAAAATGGCAAAAAATCAAAAAATGACTTAGGGGCTATCCATTAATGATGTCACGCAAAATTTGGAAAAAATTTGCCCCCCCTCCCCCCTCCGTCACATATTGTCACAAATTCCGTAACCCCCCTTTTGTATTACGTCACGTTTTCCTAACCACCCCCCTCCCCCTGGAGTAAAATTTTCAACTCATAGAAATTTGATTAAAAATGTTGCTTTTTTTAAATTCATCAGTTTTATTCAAAGAATTGAAAAAAAGGTTAACAACTTTTAACAATCCTTCAATCATTGCTTAAAACACATTTCAATCATGAGTCCAAGGATTATGTTGATGACTTTCCATATCAATGACCAAATCTCTATCCAACTGTAGGGAATAAAGTGAGAATTATTATATCTGATGGTGAACATGAAAAATGAACGGCTGAGAGATTGGCAACACTTGTACATGAGAGAGCACCTTTCTGTTCATGTACTCGGAAACTTTTAGATTTTGAGAGCGTTCGTTTCAATTAGAGAGAAAAGTTGTGTAGAGTTTTAAAAAAAAAGGAGAGTTGAGCGGGAGATGAAACGAACAGAAGGATCAGTTGATAGACTAGTTTTACGAAGGAAAGGTCAGTCGGATGAGAAAGCGTAAATTGAATTTGAAACAAAATAAAAGCGTGACCAGGAAGCGTTCAGTAAAATTGTTGTTGGATTGAGAAAAAAAAGTGATTTGTTCGGTCGGTTACGACAATGGCTCGGTCGGTTACGACACCAACCATCCAAATCTAGTTCCTCTTCTTCAATCCATTCGCAATCCAAATCTTCTCCACAGGTTATTGCCAAGCAATCCTGTTCCCGTTTTGCCACAATTTAAGTGGAAAGGACTTTCCTGAGTGTTGCAGTGAAAGTCTTCTTGTGAACTTTCCTATGCTAATCAAATTTACCAAAAGTGATTACGTGAGTATTATTATTCATTAAATGAATGGTGCAAGTATAGGGCCTTATTCTGCGAGGCGAATGAAGTGACTCGGAGTCACATTAGTCGAAGTCACGTGACTATAGTCGTGGTATTCCAAGAGGCGACTCACTCCAGGTGACTAGTTCATTACTCCGGAGTCGAATTGTTCATTTTGACGTTCCAGAGGCAATGAACTAGTTTAATCGGGTTCACCATGCGAACTGTCAAACATATAAGGAACATTCAAAGAAGGTGGTGTGATATTCAATTTCTTGGATGACGTCACATTCATGAAGAATTTTAAAATAATGCATTTAATTTTTAATAACCAAACCAAATCTTGGACTCAAAAAAATTAAACGATTTCAATGTGCTGTAAATCCCTAAGCGGAATTCAAATTGTTTTTTGCTCTAGTTCATGTTGAGAATTGGAATTTGCATTTTTCTACGTGATAAAATTTCTGATTAAGATTAAAAATTTATTATCAAAAAGTATATTTTTGTCTTTTGATTGAGATGTTTTCAGCCGCAGGCTGGTTCGCCTCTATATCAAAAAGATAAAAATATCAAGAATTCAAAATTCAAAGATCAAATTCAGATTGAAAACTGCAATCTAAAATTTGCCAGGTAAATTTATTTTTTTCGATAATACTTCACATTAATTCAACTCTAAAAACCTTTTAAATACATATTTCAGATAAAAAGTTCCAATTTCAAATAATAATCTTTTTTATATAGATTCGTAATTCAGATATAAAGATTTCAAAAAACATTCCAAACTAAGGTTTCAGATTTAATTTTACATATATTTCATATTCAGGATTCAAAGTTCATATTCTTTAGTATTCGGAATCAAATTAACATAAATTTAGTTTGAAATTCTATTTCAAACTATGATTTCAAATTTAATTTCATATATTTCTGTTTCAGGTTTCAAAAGTTCATTTAAAATTAAGATAAGAAAAAAGTTCAAATCAAGATTCTTCATTTTGAAAAGACATGACAAAAAAAGATTCAAAATAATGCGAGAACTAGAAGTTTTAATAAAAAAAATTGATTGGGAAAGGACTATTTTTTGTAGAATTCGCAATTTGAATATGAAGCACGATTTTTAAGCTCTTTTTTTAATATTTCATAATTCAAACTCAGCACTTTATTATTAATATGTGATCTGAAAACTCAAAAAAAAAAAAAAGAAATCGTTACATTGATCGATAACATTTATTTGAAGAGTTTTATTTAAAATGTTAAAAATTTTTGCTTTTTTACGTAATGAATTGATCACATCACACATTTATTAAATTTAGTCTTTAAAAATGTTATTTCTATACATAACGCTTTTGATAAAATTTACCAAACTCTTTTGTTATAACTTCTGTTTTTTTTTATTTCTATTTATTATATTCTGTCTATATATTAAACGTCGAATGCGCAAATTTCAAATCTCTCAGTTATGGTTCGTTATTTTACTCTAAATTATATCTAGAATTCAGTGATCAAGGTAGGTTTATCATAAGCTTTGAAGTAAATTCATTCTGTTTTTTAAATATCAGAGCACTGCTAGAAAACAAAATGTTGAAACATAATAACTCAAAATTTTCTTCTTCAATTATATTCTAACTACCGTTTGAATTTTATTAGTTAAACAAATTACATTTTGAAAAAGTTATGCTGTTTTATTAAGTTCGATAAACAATTGTGCTTGATTTTTCAGTAATGACTGCGATACAAATATGTTGCTTGAATTAGTTCAGTCTATTTTGTTATTAGTAATTGTTTTATTGATTAAAGAGTTATTTATTAAAAAGAAATCAACATAAACATCTACTTTTATTAAAATAGCAAAGTTCTTGAACTACTAACACATATTAATAAACGAAAATTGCGTACCTAGGAAAACAAGTTATCTTTATGGATTGACAGTTTGTTGAAGTTCATCCGAAATGACTTTCATCTAATGTGCGTACATACTCAGGTGATGCAAATCAGATCGATTTCATGCACAATTTTGCTCACTAGTTTTAAAGTTATAGAGGTGAACATATTTTTATTTGTATTCTAAGTATTTTATTTTGTATTTGCAACTTGCTCAAGAGCTCTAATAAACAAAAAAGTAGCTTTTCTATCTGGTTTGGTTCCAACTAATTTCGAACATAATTTTCAGCTTCACCTCCCTCTATATTTCGTTGGTGTTTGCGTTGTATTCATCCGCAAGTTCAATAATACAAATAAAAAAACAGAAGAAAAAGTAAAACAACCAAAACTGCCTGTTTCTTGCGTGTTTTCGGTGAAAATTTTCCGCGTTTCGGGAACCGTACGGCAACTGTGTCCCTGAAGCCTGCTCTCCTCACACCAAAAGTCTATTCTAATCAAATATTCGGCGAAAGTTCTATAGTCTTACCGACAGCGATAGAACAAACAGATGAGGTAAATTTTCTTCAAAAACCCAACGGGACTTGAATTTAATTATTTTGTATTTTATTTTATTAGGTGCTGAAGTACGAACTAGAAAAATCGTGATCCGTGGTTTGGTCATCCGTTCGAGTGTAACGGTGTGGTGCGCTGATATCTCTTTCCAGGCAAGCTGAGACGAAGCTGCACCCGGAAATTGGACTTACTGGGACAGGTACTTTTTGACGGTTTGGAACAAGTTAGCCATACAACAACGACGAATGGAGATGCACATAAGGCTACCGGAACCCCGGCTATTCTGGAGCACTGCGGTCAGCAGCGAACTCTCCCGGCTCAAATCATGTCAAAAGGGAATGGCACTGAGACATGCTGCGAAATCACCAAAGAGGAAATCCTTTGTTGTAAAAAAAACAGCAAAGTTGATTTTTATTATATGAATAAAATGTATAAAAAAATATTTTGAAAAGCTTTATCCGAAATCTCTTTCTTATAAACATACTTTCCGTTTCAAATGTGTTTCTGATTAAAACTTCGTAATAAAAATACTTGCAGTCAATCTGCATCCTCGTTATGTGTTATTTTGATCTTCAAATTTGATTCTGAATCAACAAATATAAAAGCCAAGTCTCGAATTCGAATTTACAATTATCGGTAAGGATTCTTTAATTTTTTTTTATATATTCTATGATCTTTTCTGCATTGTGCAAATATCCAGAACTGAGATGTTCTATGTGAATGAAACAAAAATCTTAAGGTGCTTTTAAAGATTCAAACTAAGTAAAAAAACGTTTGTAGTATTTTTTTAAAACATTTATCACCTTAAAAAAATTATTTTAAAGTTTCTGTCAATTATATTACTACAATTTTGTCATATTATGAAATTTTCTTTTTATTTCTTCTAAGTCACCTGCGGAATAGGTTACGACTTCAAAAGTCACTTGGCACCGACTTGAGTCACGCCATTCGCCTCTGGGAATACGGTGACAGTAAAAAAAGTTCATTCGAGTCACCTAAAGTTCATTCAAGTCACGGCATTCGCCTGCTAGAATACGGTGACTCTAAAAATCGTAGTCACTTCACGTCATTCGCCTCGCAGAATAAGCCCCATAGTTTTATTGAATTTAGGATAAAATTATTTGTTATTGTTTTGCTGCGTTTTTTTTTGTAATGATAAGTGATGTCACGCTCAAGCTGAACCCCCCTCCCCACCATGTCACAAATTGTCACAAAAATCAAAATCCCCCCTCCCCCCCTAACGCGTGACATCATTTATGGACGGCCCCTTATTACTAAACTGCCAAAAATGACAACAATCCAAGAAAAATCTCTAAATGAATACATCTACATGAAAGGCAAAAGGTGAAAATTTTTGTCACTCTGCCATTTGAGTCATTTTGTCATTTTAATTTTTGTCACTCTTGTTATACTTGTTAATATTATGCCATTTTTTCTTTTTGTAGAAAATTTGGTGTGATCTCACAGAAAAAGATATATAGATTTATCAGTTATATTAGGCGCCCACACACCCACAATAATCTGCACATAGAGGTTACGTGAAAAACTACATAATTTTTATCCAATTGATTTTCACGTGAATGCTACGAAATAAATAAGTAAACGCTCTCCTATAGGAATTGGGCCTTATTCTGCGAGGCGAATGAAGTGACTCGGAGTCACATTAGTCGTAGTCACGTGACTATAGTCGGGGTATTCCGACAGGCGACTCACTCCAGGTGACTAGTTCATTGCTTCGGAGGCGAATGAACAACAGATCTTCATTCTGACGTTTCAGAGTAAATGAACCTGGTTCATCGGGTTCACCATGCGAACTGTCAAACATGTATGGAACATTGAAAGAAGGTAGTGTGATATTTGATTTCTTGGATGACGTCACATCCATGAAGAATTGGAAAATATGTATTGCTTTTAATTGTTTTTGTAACCAACTTTTTAAATATGTTGTAAATCCCTAAGCGGAATTCAAATTGTCTTTAGTTCAAGTTCATGATGAGAATTAGGATTTTCATTTTTGTACTAAATAAAATATCAGATTTAGATTAAAAATTTAGAATCTTAGAGTTGAATAGCTAGCTGCCAAATTCAATGATCAATTTCAGATTGAACACTGAAATCTAAAATTTTCGATTGTCAGATAAATTTTGATGTTTAGATTAAACTTCATGTCAATTCAAAATTAGGAACCTTTTTAAAAAAATATATTCCAGATTTAAAGTTCAAATTTCAAATGAACATTTTTTTATAGATTTATAGTTCAGACCATAGTTCAGATTCAAATTACATTTCAAACTAGGGTTTCCGATTTTATTTCGTATATTTCAGATTCAAGTTTCAAAGTTTAGAATCAAAAGTTCAGATTTATATTCTTCATGCAAATAAGTCTTTCTCTTTTTAGTTTAAATAGAGGAACATTTTTTAATGACTGCGTTTGTTTTTTTTTCAAATTGAATTGTTTTTAGATCATATCAACAAAATTTATTGTTTATGCAAAATAGAAAATAGGTTTAATTTTTTAAATTATTTCAAATATGAAGCCTCAACCATTATTGTTACCCAACACTTGACTATATTCAACGAATCACATCATTTGCAAATTGTGCATGATAAATCCTCTGGCTGTTGTGATATGAAATTGATTCATTTAATTTTGTATTTTGAAGTGTTATTTAAAATAGAAAATTCCCTTAAAGACTTTTCCCTTCTACTTTAAGTATATTTTGTTATTTCTCCAAAAAGAAAATATCTCGATGAAACTTTTTAAAAGGAATTTATCATACTATGTGAATGACTTATTTATAAAATGTTGCTAAATTTTTGAACTACAAATACATATGCAAAAACAAGAATGTCATACCTGAAAATCTAGTTATTTTTATGGATTGAAAGTTCACCGAGGTTCATCCGACAAGACTTTTTCCCAACGTACGTACATACTCAGGTGATGCAAATCATATCGATTTTATGCACAATTTGGCTTGCTTGTTTTAAAATTTCAAGGGTAAATGCATTTTGATTCGTTTGTTAGATATTCAATTATGTGTTTGCAACCAGCTCAAGCACTTTTATCAACAAAAAATGAATGTTTCTACCTGTTTTAGTTATCGCTTATTTCAAACATAAATATATGCTTCACCTCGCTTTAAATTTCATTGGTTTTTGCTGCTGTATTCATTCTCGAGCAGGGATGCCAGGTGTTGAGGATAAAAAATCTGGGCAATTTTGAAAAAAAGTCTGGGAGTGTCTGTGCATAAAGATCACAAATATGACACAAATTAAGAAATTTGGTTAGCGGGGGGGGGGGGGGGGGGGGGGTTGTGGGTTATTTTCAAATTGAGAACTATACAACAAACACTGTTTCCTACCACGTACCATGCCGATCTTATTTAAAAAATGTGTTTAATGATAATTGGTTAAATACCAATGGATACAAGCGAGATTTCAGTCTAATCTGACACTTACGGATCAAATTCCGATACACGAATATTGATTTCATCACTCAATTTTGAAAGTCTGTAAAATCTGGGCACTCTCAGCAAAAATCTGGGCAAAATCTGTGTCTGACCAATATCTGGAAGACGGGTCAAAAGTCTTGGTTTTACAGACAAATCTGGGCACCTGGCAACCCAGTTCTCGAGCTACAAGATGAATCATTCGAGCTGTCAAAATCTGTTAGCGTAAATGAAATTTTGAGGTTGCGAATAAGGTAATTTACATTCAATTAAATTAAATTAACATAAACTATAGGATTTTAAATTTATTTCAGTCTCTCTCTGCTACTACTGCTGCTGTTCTGAAGACTGGTGCCACATGCGAAAATGTTTTGTTCGACTGACAACGATCGCCGGTACCGCTCGGTGGTATCCAGCAGGAAAAGTTTCAGCCAAAACTTCATGTTGGTCAAGCACGGAATTCCTCTTCTTGAACACAAATATGAACCTGATTCCGTCATAGGAGCCTCATATATACAGTGCTAAAATGTCCGAGAATCGAAAGATCGATCGGTCTTCAGTGTTGTCAAAATAAAACAGCATGTGCTTAATAAAAACTGAAATAGATTTGAAACAAAACTGAAATTTTATATTTGATAATTTTCCTTTTTTTTTCTTTTGTTTGAAAGTTTCATTGCCATTTTAGTGAAAATTATTATTTGCAAAGATATAATACTCAAAACATTTAGAAAAAAAATGTAATGGTCTAATACACGTTTTTGTAAAAGAATTCTCATCAAAAAAAGTTCAATAAAGAGGAATAAAATAATTCATTGAATAAATAATAAGACTAGAAATGAAATTGACCAAATCCAAAATGATTTGAGATTCCGAAATCAAATTTTGATGAAGGATTTAAGCTCCTGATTCAAATTTCAAATTATGATACTTGTATGCTGAGAATCCAGATTTTATCCTTAATTCAATCAATTTTTAATTAGGGTGATTTGCCAATCGTTGTCCCCTAACCCAATGTTGCACAGCATGACTTAAATTGTCAATATTTTAGTTGTTTTTCAACTTTTCCTCAAAAAAAATACTGAATCATGTAATTCGGAATGTTTTCTGATGAAATGAGGCTTTTGTGATATTTTCTGCTGGTAAGTGTGCATCTTACGACAGTTTTAATTTTTCTTGTTTTTTTCGCGCAATTTTTGTGCTAATTGTTAACAAAAACCTTAACATTCCTTCTACGGCAAATAAGGTTTTACGTCAGAACAAAACATTTTTCGTATCAGATTTTCATACGAAACGTTTGTTGGACAATTTTAGCACCATGATTTTGAAAAAAAATTATGATCCATACTTAACCAGAAAATATGTTGGATCGTGCAACAATTGGGCCGCTCAATCTCTTCCTGTCCCATTGTTGTACATAATTCCGCTGCAAAATTTGTTTGGAAATTTCAAATTTATAAGCTCGTATACCTCTAATAACTTTGTTTGGTTGTTTTTACAACAAAAAATAGCAATAAAAGTTTTGAAAGTGATTGATTAAGTCCTGAATTATAACGTGTTTTGAATAAGTATGGAGGCTTGTACGGAAAAATCCAAATTTTCATTCAAAAACCATCAGAGATGTACTGAAAATTCAAAAACATAATTTCGTATTTTTTAAATATTTCTTGGTTCTTGCAATACATTGCATGTGAACAAAAACTAAACCTAACTTGTACTTCAGAAATGATAGTCGTTGTCATACAAAAAATTCAAAAACGGTAAATATTTTTTTAAAATTTTAGTGTATTGACAGCTAATTTGAACGCTGGTTAACCAGATGAAAATAAGAATCGCATTACACTGCTGTGCATAGCCAATAAGTGTGATGATTCAAAACTTTCGCAAAAATGTCATGAAATTATTGAAAGCTTCAGAAAGCAAAACCTGCAATTTTACTATACTTTTCAATGGATTACGATTTTTTATTTTGAAATTGTTATAACTTTTTTCATGAAATACTTTGCTTCTTCTCATGCTGTCAAACAATTATTCTTAGGAATGGGCAAAATCAATAATTTAAAACAAAATTCATTTCTAACTTATTTGAATTTCTTGTACAATATGCGAAAAGTTCTTCTTGCAAACAAATTGTCATACAACATTGAACACGTTCATTGACTACATGCAACTAAAACAACTCGAATTGTCTATTGATATGACATGTTTTTTTTTCTGAATAAGTGGATATTTACTTTTAACTAGTAATTTTAGTAAATTCTGTGCTTTAATTAATTATTTTATACTCAGAATTTTCACATTTTTTGCACTCAATGTTCATTTTAATAATTAATTCAATAATTCAAAGACACTTTATATATCCATAAGTTTATTTTTTCTACCGTCAAATCTTAAAAATGAAGTTTTGAAATTATTAAGCTCGTTGAAAAACTTATGTTTTCAAAATTAATTTTTTTTCATTTACTTTTATTTTTATAATTAATATTAGTTCTTTATATGAAAGTCGGGCAATTTGCATTGTCTGAAAAATGTCAAAGTCAACTCAACTGCTTTGGCTTTGAGAGACTACTTTTTTATCAGATTTATTTCGAAATCCTTTATCCCGATCATTTATTCAACATTTTATGCCGTCACTGGAGACATCTAAGTGAAGCTTTATTTGGCCCTTATCATCCAGAAAAATAAACAGTCATAGCTTTGTGAAACTTAAATTGATCCACAACAGTTTTTCAGCCGGAAAACTCTCGGGAAGCATTTCTATGTGATGTGATTGTTTCCTGAAGATTGATGAAATGCTACAGAGGTTACATTAATTACAAATAAACCCACTTAGGTATATGTAAAAGAGATTTAAATCAATTAACTTTTCGAAAAAAAAAATTCTTATACAAAATTGTATAGCATGAGCATAAACCAGTCAAACTATCTGAAACTTTGGGCGTGGTTGTGTCCATTTTCGAGTTTTAAATTGAGATTCATTATTTTAAAAATCGATCGACTACCAAGTGAGTCCTAAAACATTTGTTTTGTAAAATCGGATCTTCTTCATAGGGGTAAAAGGGGGCAAAACAGATCACGTTCTCTTATTTTTTCACCTGTTAATAGCCACTTAAAAATCAAGCATTAAATACCTTACAGTTCATTCTATGGGATTTTGAAGACATAAAGTTTATGTTGGTAGGACATATAAAGAAAAAGGCTCAACACTGGGCAAATTAGGTTAAATAACACTCCACTCAAATGGCTTCGGGTAAATTAAGAGGTGGATTTGAGTTTCTGAGAAAACTTCACGTGTGATAAATGCTATTCCAGACACTCAAACCGACGGCTTAGTGTTTTTTTTTGAGGCTGAATTGGAATTGGAAAGTGCATTGGACGGTTTATATGGAAGACCACCCCCCCCCCCCCCCCCCTTCATAAGGGGCCGTCTAAAAATTAGATTGCATTTGAACTAGAAGATCTCATAATAAGCTTCCGTAACAAGTTTCAGCCTATTCGACCTCATGGTGACTGATTTTTAAAATGTGCAACCATTGGAAAAAATCGGACAACATTATGCACGACACAAAATTTGCCTGTGCAACTATTGGGCACAGATAAGCTGTTTTAAATGATTTATTAAATTTTTATGTCACTATTTTCAAACACTTGAACTTTTGGGTCTTGTTGACCAATCCTGTATGAGTGCATCGACAAAAAAAATCGAGTGAATTTGGTTTAAATCACTAAAATACAGCATAAACATTAAAATCAAGTGCTTAGCTGTGCAACGATTGGCAAATCACCCTACGAATTTGGATTCTAGACCAACAACCCAGTCTCATTCTGCAACTGAAATACGAAAACCAAGTGTTGAATTCGATTTTACAATTGGGTGTATCGGTTGGAATGTCAAAAACGTTGAATATTCAAAATTAAATTCACCAGTTTACTTTATTAATTTCTTTCTATATTCGATGATCGATTCGATTGTGCAGAGCTTCGAGGTCAAAACTTAAAAATAGAATTCCTATTCAGGACTTGAAATTTATTTTCAATTTGAGATGTTCAGTGTGCATTAGTAGAAAAAAGTTGCTTTAAAAATGAAAATTTTTATTGATTTTATCGGACTTTTTTACAATTTATGTTTTTTTGGTTTATTTTAAAATAATTTTCATGTTAAAAAAGTTTGTTTCAAAGTGTTTGTCGAGAATGGTATTAAAATTTTATTATATTTGGATATTCTTACTTTTTCCTTTCCAAGTCACTTGCGAAATAGGTAACGACTTCAAAAGTCACCTGGCGCCGACTTGAGTCACGCCATTCGCCTCTGAGAATACGGTGACAGTAAAAAAAAGTTCATTCAAGTCACCAAAAGTTCATTCAAGTCACGGCATTCGCCTGCTAGAATACGGTGACTCTAAAAAACGAAGTCACTTCACGTCACTCGCCTCGCAGAATAAGCCCCATTGGTGCCTCATTGAAGTCATCTACAATGTACACTGCCGGCCAAAAGTTTGGGATCACCCACTAAAAAACATGCAAATTTTGATCGTTCATATCTCAGCCGTCTTAGGACATATTGAAAATCTTCTGATCTCATTTGAAAGATAATGAGCAATAGCTATCTCGGAGGTATTTTGCCCAAATATAATGTTTTTGTTTTGAACTTAAAACTTAACCTAAAGTTATAACATTTTCAAAAAATCGCACTTAATATTCAAAGCCGATCATCTCGGGATAGGGTGGACCAAATCTCAAAATTTGAGTGGCATTAGAATTCCTTTTCTTTACTTCTCAAAACACAATCAAAAAATTTTGTGAAAAAATTCAAAAACGTATTTTTAATTAATAAAATAGACACTTGGGTTGTCGTCCAAAAGTTTGGGATCACCTCTTCATATGGTGAGTTTGGGATCATTCTTATAAAAACATGCAAATTTATTTTATTCATATCTTTCTCATCTAACATCGTATTGCAGATCTGAAGGGTTCATTTGGAAGCTTAGGAATTGTTGTTTTTTAATAAATTCATTCAAAAATTATATTTGAAGTGATAACCATAAAAAATCACCTGAAATTTAATGTTTTTTTGAAAGTTCCCAGATTTTTTTTATAGTTCTCACCTTAAAATATAATTTTTGAATGAATTTATTAAAAAACAACAATTCCTAAGCTTCCAAATGAACCCTTCAGATCTGCAATACGATGTTAGATGAGAAAGATATGAATAAAATAAATTTGCATGTTTTTATAAGAATGATCCCAAACTCACCATATGAAGAGGTGATCCCAAACTTTTGGACGACAACTCAAGTGTCTATTTTATTAATTAAAAATACGTTTTTGAATTTTTTCACAAAATTTTTTGATTGTGATTTGAGAAGTAAAGAACAGGAATTCTAATGCCACTCAAATTTTGAGATTTGGTCCACCCTATCCCGAGATGATCGGCTTTGAATATTGAGTGCGATTTTTTGAAAATGTTATAACTTTAGGTTAAGTTTTAAGCTCAAAACTAAAACATTATATTTGGGCAAAATACCTCCGAAATAGCTATTGCTCATTATCTTTCAAATGAGATCAGAAGATTTGCAATATGTCCTAAGACGGCTGAGATATGAACGATCAAAATTTGCATGTTTTTTAGTGGGTGATCCCAAACTTTTGGCCGGCAGTGTACGTGAATTTCTAGTGAGTTCAACGCGATGTGTTTATGAAAGCTACCGGAAATGTCTTTGGTATCGAAATTCAATTTAAGTCGATTTTGTTATTTGTTTTCCTTTTTATTTTTGTTGATATTTATTGATAATGATTATAATGAAACAAAATTAATTGTGAATAACATTTATTTCCACAATTTTCACAATCATATATTGAACAGTTCGTCAAATTCAACATCACCAGCAGGCTGCGTTAGGATCGAAAACTGAACGGGTCCAGGAATTAACTTGGAGCTGGAGTATTTTTGAATTATTGTGCCACTCTCCTAAAAAGAAAAATTACAATGACTTAGATCCACCTTCTTTAATCTCAGACAATAAAATTTACCGGGGTAAGCGACGAAGAAGCCATATCCGAAGTTTTTTCGTTGACTCGCTCACCTTGAGAATCGGTGAAACTTCTAGGAAATTTCTCCGAAGCTGGAAACAACACAATTCACAGCTTAAGTGAAATTAAATTTTGAGGGGGAAATAAGTACACTTACCTATACGCTCTTGACGTTCGGATTTGTGTTTCTTGCGCTTGGGTCCCGTAGGACGTCCAAAGTGGTCTTTTGCTCGTCCTCCGACGCTGGATGTTCTTGAGCTGCAGCATCCATCACCGCATTTTAACAGCGTAAAAAATAAAGTTAGCTAACTGACATCAATTCCCTTTTCCAACAAGTATTTACTACCACACGCTTGAGAAAACGAAAAAAAAATAATTCTAATCCATCCACTTGGACTTTACGTGAAATTCATGTGTCTGTCACATGGAACTACATTAGCTACTACAAAGCACAGGTAGAATCGATGAGATGCATCAAAAGCTTAGTTTACGTGAAAATTCCCGTATAAATAATTTCAAAATTATTTTGGGTGCTGGAACATAAATACGATTGTTTGGTTCTGACCAGAAAATAAAATCAAGCCAACCATCAGATGATACTTTGCCACGAAATGATAAATGGCTGATTTAGCGATCGCATCGATGCTATAAGAATCCAACAGAAATTTCTATTCAATTATTTGTATGGCGTAATACTGCTCCTTATGAACGTCGCAAATAGTAGATTCAAATATTAAGACAAATTAATTTGAGCAGTTGAATGCATTGTTTTTCCTTTTTATTTTTAATAAGACATATGTGATTAAATACATATATCAGTGGCATATTTTTTTAATTTAAACTAATGCAATGTACTCGCCATCCTGGGCCTGGAACAAAATTTTTAAAAAATCGTCAAATCGAATTTATTTTTAAACCGAGAGAACATTATAAATTTCAAAAAAATATCAAATGATTTACGTGGTAAAATTGATTTGACGACATTTTGGAGGATTTTGCGCTATAACATACAGTACCGGTCATAATTGTATAGAAATTTGAAGCTCGGGCTTTGTCATTTTGACTTTGAACATCCATAACTTTGTTCTCTTAAGATATTTTTTGATCAAATTTTCTGCGATAAATTAACTATCATATCACGAAATTTGAGCTTTCTAAAGATTGTGTGGCCAGAGATAGAGTAATTCTACAAAAATCGTACTTTTTAGACTTTTACCATTCAAATTGCAATATCTCAGAAACTAGGCAACTTTCTATAAAAATCTCATTTTAAGTTCATGCCTGAAATATTGTGCATCGCGAAACTTTTGATCGCATCGATAGAACTTTTCAAAAACTTCAGACGCGTTAACTTTATATTTAAACAATCACTCAGCAAAATTTCAATAAAAAAAGTTGCCTAGTTTCTAAGATATTGCAGTTTGAATGGTAAAAGTCCGATTTTTTTGTAGAATTAGGGTCAAGTGGGGTAATTATGAACACGGGGTAATTCCGAACAAGTGCCATACGCGCTGCTGCGGGGGATGAATAAACACAAAAAGTTCCAAAAGTGGAAGTTTAACATCCGATTGATTGCTGTAAGGTGTTTCCGATCTGTTTTCAAATCATTATGATATCATTTCAGATGTTTTTAAAAACCATTACCTCGTGAAACGGAAATCGTTTCGGACAGTGTGTAATGTTTTGAATATCTGATCATAGGAAATCCAGCTGGAATGTTGTTATCACATGTTTTACATCCAGTTTATGATGCTTTGTCTGGATTTTGACGAAATTTTGAAAAAGTTATTCGCTCTTATTCACAGAAGAGTGTTCATATTTACCCCATAGTTTTCGTCCTATGGGTTAATTATGAACACATCTTCTTATGCATTTCCTGAAATTTCTAATGCTTTTCAATGTTCAAATGATTCACTAATTACCCAAGCATTTCCAGACCCTTTTCCTCCTCCTCCCCTTGTATGAAATTTCTTAAGAAACTACTCCCCCCCCCCTCTTCAATAACATCATAACACATTAACGACCGTGAAGAAATCTTAGCCGGGAAACATCAACACTTGGCATGTATATCCCAGAATCCTCAGGAAGAAATTCAATAAATTTCATAAATAAATTAGGTCTGCAATGCGTTAAGTTTTGAATTTTTGAGAAATTGATTATTTTTCCAAAATTGAGATTCGGATATAGAAAAAAAGCTATGCCAGTTCTTTTCAGACTTTGCAAAAACTTTTGAACCCCATTTTATTTAAACTGAAAATAAAATTTCTAAAGTGGAAAAAAGTGAATAAAGCAGAAATTTTGAAAAAAGCTCAATCCGTAACCAAATTTAAACAAGTCTTAATTTTGTTCAAATAAATAGTGATAAAAACTTGCTTTTCGTTGATAGAAAAAAGGCAGTCAAAAGTTTTTCCGGTAATACCAAAACCAAAAACCTGTATCCCAGGAATAGTTCTCTAATACCGAAAACAGGTTTCACGTGCTTCCAAAACCAGGTTTTTTGGTAATAAATAAACAATAAGGTTATAAACCAGACTTGAAGAAATGTTTAATTTGACTAAAAATTAAATTCGAGCTTTTATTCGTAACTATGTGAAATTTAACACTATTATGAACCTTAAATCTCTGTTGTCAGCAGTAAAATATACGAAAAACTTTGATAAATTTAATTGGTGAATAAGTCCACAAAGCAAAGATCAATTTTGTATGTATGTTTGTATATTTGGACAACGTGCTGCTATTCAGAACATTAGAATTACAGCAAATAATAATTGTTTATGTGTTAAATCCGGATATCAAAGATCCAAAATCTATTTTTTGCAGTCTAATTTTTCACTTAGATACTTTTTTCAATATTAATTTAAGCCTACCCCTTTTCTGATACCTGATAGATACTTTTTTCAATGTTTTTTTGTTCGAATATTTTTTTTTTAAATTTGGTGTAAAATGAACATCTTTTGGTTGAAGATTTTTTTATTAGTTTGTTTAGGAAAACCTTCGGTAGTACTTCAATTTTAGAATAGAGCTACTTATGTGAAATTTCATACAGGTGTTTAAAAAAATTTATAAATGTAAATATTTTTCAAAACTGTCGATCATATAGAACTGACAAGAATAGTAAAAAATAACTGTTCACTGATCCAAGAAGATTTTGTGTGCTTTTGTGAAACAACCCTTTTAAAATATTTTCGAATTTCCTGTATATGTATAGGTTTCAATTTCATGATATCTCGCACGTACGTGAAAAGCCTAGCCCACGACATTTTGGTGAAGACTTGATGTTTGCTGCGCAGGACATTTTAAACGGATGTAAAAACTATCGAGTAGCCTAACTCGTCTAAAATTTCACACGTATGGAGAGGTCCTATCAAATAAAATGTTCTGTAAAGACATAAAGAAACCGGAAAAAAGAAACCAACCAAAACGTAAAAGATACAACAAAGAAATTAAACTCTTGAAACAAAAAATAGAAAAATATCAATTAAAGAACACTAAATAGCTATTTATCTATTGTTTTACACCTTAATTTTGATTATATTTGTTTATTTTGCAAGTTTTATACATGAATTGGATTGAGTTTTTATAAAACAACCCATTTTCTTGTTACTGCTAATAATTTTCATTATTTGGTATTGAATTGAGATTTTCTGACACCATATAAATCATATTGGACAAGTCTCGGGGTAAATATGAACATAGTCCGGGGTAATTATGAACAGAGTTTGGGGTAATTATGAACATAATTTTTTAAGCAAAAAATCACCATACACTGATTACTATGGATAAATGTAACGTAAAACTACTTATACTTTTCAAAAATTTTATACCAAGTTCGTAATCCGTGTTCATAATTACCCCCTAGAGAGTGGGGTAAATATGAACAGACGGGGTAATTATGAACAGACGTCCCAAGGGCAGAGGTTGCGACCAAAAAACAAAAGTTGTTCTACAGAATGATTAAGAGCACGGAAACATTCATTGATGGTAGCTTTTCAGAGTTTGTGAAAAGAAATCAACATATGGTGGCTGTAAGTGTGCCAAATGAAGAAATTTTGTTCATAATTACCCCACCTAGCCCTACTCTATCTCTGGCCACACAACATTTAGAAAACTCAAATTTTGTGATACTAGTGCGATAGTTGATCTATCTTACGCAGAAAATTTGATCAAAAAATATCATTAGAGTGAAAAATAATGGAAGTTCAAAGTCAAAGTGACAGTTGGCGTGCTTCCAATTTCTATACAATTATTAACGGTACTGCATGTCCAAGCGGATGAACCGGAGACTGTAAACAACTGTTAGAAGAACAAATCAACTTATACAACGAATTGAACTTACATTTTCGCTTTCTGGTGTGTGTCCTCCCAAAAATACCTTCCGCCATCTTCGGTTTTGTGACATTCTAAAACTAAATTTTAGAATATTTCTCAAAATCCAAACATTACTAAAAAAAATCAAGGAAAAAAAATTCAAAAATTTTGAATTTTTCATCAAAACTTATCGATTGATTTTACATCGTATTTTAGATTTCCAAAAAACCTTTCATGATTATTTCTATAAAATTTGCTCAAAAAAATTTCATTTCGGAGGCGTTTGTTATTTTTTTTGTTTGATTTGCCATATAAAATGAATAAATTCGGGAAAAATCCGGCATTTTTCAACGAAATCCGGGCAACCGGGCTGGGCCGGACTGTTCCCAAATTTTGTAAAATATCCGGGCAAACCCGGATAAAACCGGGCAATCTGGCAACCTTAGTATAATCGATCTTTCATAACTGATGAACAAATAAACCTACATAAAACCCAAAAGCTAATTTTTAAACAATTTAAGGACATATATTGCCAAGACATTCTAGGTGTCAGAGATACAACGCTTCAAAAAATTGAATTCTGCAATTTATAAAAATTCCAAAAAATATGGTTACAATATATTCTGACATCATTAAAGAAAGTTATTGAATATTTGATATGAAGATTTGAATTTATCCAGCAACTTTCCTGAAGACTGCGAAATGATTTGATTTACGCCTTTCAAAATATCATAGATTCAATTTATTTTAATTTTTGCTTAAAATTTCCTATAATTTCCCGTCTTTTGCAGGTCTGAGAAAAAATAACAAAAAGAAAACTTTCTTACCTTTTTTTTTAGATTTAAAAATTAGTCGTGGTTTTAGGGAAAGTTTATCATTGAGTCAATAAGTAGATATTTGTACTTTACAGTTTTGTCAATAAACAGTACATAAATTGAATAACTAATTTATTACCTATTTTTAGATGTTATCTCGAAAACTAGAGCTGATTAAAAAACTAATTTAATATTTGGATTCAGCGCCTCTGAACAAGTCAAAATTCATTCTAAGATTCCTTGCACCTCAAAAAAATGTCAATGTGTACAATGTGTATTTTCAGAAATTTAGATTTAGAATCAATAATGTAAACTGTAAGTAACATTGACAAATCTGGTTAAAAATCTGTGAAATTATGATTTTTTTTATGATTTTGAAAACTTGGTCAACATCTAAATGCAATGATTTCATACGGAACTTCAAATTAGAAAAATCGCCGTTTATAGAAAAAATGGGGCTTCATGACAAAATTTAATTGAATTGTGAAAAAACTTTTCAAAAATGGGCACAGAAACAAAATCGTTATGGTTATGCTCCATGAAAATTTTAAACGGAAGTGATCACAAAACATACCATCGCATCGGTTCGAACAAAAAAAAAAGCCTTTTCTCAGAAAACGGTTCAAATCTTTTAATTTTAGAAACCATAGAAAGACTTTCAAAATTTTTAAAGATATTCCTTTTTGTAAAAAAGAATATTCGCTAAACATTTCAAATCACTCAAAACATTCAAATTACTGAAAAATGATTAAAATTTAAAGATGAACCCATTTAATTTCGGCTGGTTTAATCACCTTAAATTAAAAAAATAGTTTATGCAAGTACATGAATTCGTTTTATATTATGAATTAGTATTCAAATGACTGTCCGTCAACAGCATCGTTGATATAAGTCACGAAGGACATAAAGGTGTTAAAACGACTATTAATGAAACAAAAAACAAAGTTTTATTTTTCCTTTTTATTTTTTACGTAAAGCTCTGCAAGCTATTATTACTTAAATTTTATTTTAATGCGGCTCGTTGCTCACCCCTGCTTTAAATCAATGATTGAGTTGAGTAAGCTTTTTCGTACCTGTTTTGTCAAGCTTTTATTTGCTTGAATTTTTGTCATCATTATTACTTTATTGATGTTAATTTTATTATTGAGACATTTTTGATTTTTTCTTGTTTTTTTTGTAATTTTTTTGGACTTTGGTGTCATTTGACATTATGGCAACACTGTAATTTTTATAAATCATGTGACTTTTCTACACGTGTGACACTTTGAGCTTTTCTTTCAGTAAAAAAAAAGTTTTTGATATTTTTTGTCATTTTTTTATTCTTCACATATCATTTTAACACATTTTCTTAATTATTTTAACTTCTCTATAATTTTCAAATTTTGTTATATACTACTTACTCTGTTACTGTCATTGATTTTTGGTTTTCTGGTTTTTCTTCATCTTTTTTACAATTTGTACAACGCTATCAAATAATTAAACAACTGTTTTCCTTTATCTTTTCTTCTACGCCAGCATTAACGCATCTAATCCTCTGCCGAACAAGTTTTCATGTAACTGGATCCAGACAGTTTCCGTGGCATTCTCAATTTCCTTGTTGATAAGTCGTAGGTCGTGCGCGTCATTTCCAAATCCGACCCCGTTTGATTTGGCTGTTGGCTCTGTGAGTGAGTGTGTTTGCTCGCTAAATTTCTTGGTAAGTATTAGTACAATTTTTTTTCTTCTTTCTAGAATAATTTCTTCTTCGCTAGATTTCCCGCTTAATCGCTACAATTAAATAAATAATAGCTACTTTCAACACTTTGGTTTTCGGGTTATGATTCCTAGCCACATTCAATTAGATAACTGTTTTTATGTTGTTTTTTTTGTGTGTTATTTTATTGGTTTGTTAAGATGCGTTTTCTTCTGTTTCATCAATCTCTAAAGTCCTTTATGCACGATGTAACAATGTAACGTTTCATCGAACTGGTTTCCGAAAGTTGCAGGGAAAACATCGACTTGCAATATGTGTTTTTTAAGGTTTCTGTGAGCCTTTCCTGTTAGTTATTAGAAAGAAGTTTTTCTAAGTTTTTGTAAATGCTTTTTGTTACTTGAATTGACTATAAGTTGCCCATTGGGATGAAAGTGCTAGGTTAAAGTTTAGAATTAACAGAAATTAATAGTTTCGTTAAAAAATTAAACAGAGTTTTACACCCGAGTTCTTGTGTAAGGAAGTATACCTTTTTGTTGATAAAATTATTTTTTCAAAATAACATTAATGATGTTTGGAATGTTAAAACATAAGTTAAACATCAGCTTTCAACAATTCAACTAACATTTGATTCGAAATTATAGCAACTATCAAATATAATCTGATTGTTCAGTAGCTTTCCCGTTTTGGCGTCTTGAGCACTCTACGTATATTCCTATAATTCTGGACTTTCCAACGGCTGACGGATTGTAAGCTCAAATGTATTGTAATTTTGTTCTATTTGGAAGTTTGGAGAATCGTTTTTGTTATTCAATTTTATATAAGTTTAAGGTTATGCTTTAAAGTTGATCATTTCAAAGCAACTCGATTAGTAGTTTTTTTTTGCTGAAAAGGCATTTATGTGTGTCTCTTCGATTTAGATGATGGTTTTGGTTTTACTCGTTTGATATATACAGGATTTAATCTGAGTTTTATTTTTGATTTATTTAGATTAAGGCTGTTTAGTTGACGATTTATTTGTTTTGATAAACTATGCAGAATCAAATGTAACAGTAGATACAAAGCACAGCATTGAAACAATGTAAAGTTTCCGGAAGGTCTATAAGAATGAGTGTCAGACTATGAAAAAGTTTGAATTATTTGGCGTTTAATTTATAAAATTCAGTCCATTTGTGTAGAAATGAAAAAAAAAAAACAAATGTGCTGCCATATGTGTAATCTAGCAAAACTCAGCTGAACTAAATCTGTTTAAACTGTTAACTATTTACTTCACTTGTTAATTTCAAGTTTTACTGATTCTTGGTTTTTTATGGCTTTGCAGACAGTTCAATTATGTCTTGATTACTTTTTAGGACAACTGCTACGATAAATCAACCCAATGGATGAAAATCCCGTTAAAAAAAAATATATCAACAGGCAGACACGAATGCCATAAGAATGGTAAAATGTCTTTAATAAAAATAATAATAATAACAACAACAGGATGTACATAGAAGATCTTTGAAATCTCGTTTATGTACATGAAAAAAAGAGTGTGCATTACAATTATGGCTAAAAAAGGCAGACCAGAAAAACGCAACCAGTTTTGGAGCCTTTTGGCTGTATACTTAGAAGCCTTTTTTAAGCTGAGTATCAAACCAAACGAGTGAAGACGGCTCGAAAAAGGTTGATAAAAATGTTGATGTTGACGTTGCAGCTCATAGGCTAACGAAGCTCATCAAAAATCACGAAACCAAACGAGCAATATCGGCTGAAGGAAAACACGCATGCTTCTTTGAAGTTGAATTTTAAAACCAAATGGGCTTTTTAGCTGAAAAAGGTGAAAAACGCAATCAGTTTTATAGCTTTTGGAAATAGCATGGACTTTTCTTTCAGTTGAATATAAGATTCAAACAAGCAGGATCGGGAGAAAAGACAAAATACGCAGTCAGTTTTGTAGCTTTTAAGCTGCATAGAAACTGTCTTTCAAGTGACTGTCAAAGAAACTTGATTGAAAAAAACGCCATCGAAGCTTCTTGGCTGTTTTGGCTAGAATAGTTATAATGTCCATAATTTTCCAGCTTCTTCAAGTTAAATACAAGAACCCATAATTAACTTTTAGTAGAACTATTGGTTTTTTTTGTGTGAAAATGGCTGGAAACAAATTATGCAGTTCGTTTTGAAGCTTTTTTGGCTCCATTAAACATTCTTTTATACACCTAACAACCGGTTTTGGCTACAAAAAATAAGCAGTCAGTTTTGTCGCTTATGAGCTGCATAGAATCTTCTTCCCAGCAGAATTTCAGAACCAAAAAAGCAATATTGGCCAATATTTGTCAGTTTTAAGAATCTTTTTAGTTGTTCATTTCTTTATAAGCTTGCGTATTGTAGAAATTAACAAGTTTCCATAAAATAAAGCATCATTCGAAAACCAGCACAAAAGACTGAGTAATTGTGTTTGTATAAGCTTCTTCGTATACGCCAGAAAAGCTTCTTCTGCAAAACACATTAGTTACTAAACAATTTTGTTAACCAGTTCGGAACACATGTTCAATTGGATGACAGTTCAGCTAAACTATGGACATTGCTCAGAAAGTTAACAGAAATAGTTACTCTAAGACTGCATTAAAATCGTTAGATATCAAGTCTGCTGTGGCTTTACTCAAAATCTGTCATGTAATGACTTACTGCTTCGCATAATAGCAATCTACCTAGTCCTACATACATAACAACATAACTGTCGCCGCTACTAAACGATTAACGTTACTTGATTTGTCAGTTTCCGCATGTTTTTTTTTGTTATAAATTTTATAATGATTTTAACCTTTTGTTTTAATGGTGCGCATTTTTTCTATTTTTCTGTTTATTTATGTTCTTATTTCGATTAAAGGACAAGTTTGGGACACATTGTCTGTTTTTTTCGAGGAAATTTCTAGAAGTTTGAGTATAAAACTCATAAAATATGATAACAGGTTATAATGCACTTCCACGAACAGATTAAACTTTTAAACGGCAATGCTCAGGGAATTTAAAAAAGATTGCATTCTAGTTGTTGTTAGAAAAACATTTTGGAATTCTTCAACGCAAATCTGGTCATTAGAAACCTTTTTAAGATTATTTCTTACATCCTATTCTTTTAAAGACTAGGAGAGTCAAGTTAAATGTTTTATCATTACTTTTCTTATTGAAGTTCTTTCAAAAAAGTGTCTTCAGAGTTCTGGAGTGTAAATTTGACACTCCTGACCAAGGTCATTAAAATTTATAGTTTTGGATATCTTGTAAAGAATATCGAGCTATGGAAATTGGATCAATTTCCTATATAACAGAAAAAGTTAAAAATATGAAAAAAAAAAATGAATTCTACATTGTTCCACATTAGTTGCACATTAGCAGGGCTAGAAGTTGGTCACTTTTTAGTAACTTAGTCACTTTTTTCAAGCTGGTCACTCAAAAGTTACTATTTTTGAAATTTGGTCACTAAAGTCACTAATTTTGATAATTGATCAATAAGTTTTCACATTTTATAATTTATTTTTTTTTTTGTCCGTGTATTTAAGATTTCATTTTATACTCTTTTGATTATGAGAGACGTAGCGTGTATTTATTGGGTTTTATTATTTCTAAATTTGATGAATTTCTTTTCAAAGTGTGATTTGAGCTGACGTTTGTTTGTGTGTTCTTAAATTCACAGCGCGTACTGTCGGACAAAAGTTGTTGGAAAAAGTTCAATATGGGAAAGTGCTCTTTTAAAGATGATTGGCTGAGAAAACCAGACGGAACTGGTTCCGTTGTTGGTGACTGGCTGAAGAAGCGTGGCGAGTCAGATGCGCATTGCTCGGTATGTAAAAAAAACTTTAGTGTTGTGAAAGGATATCAAGCAGTAGAACAGCACTCGAGCGGCGCAAAACATCGCGCGGGGATCATGGCTGCAAAAAATCCCAACCAAATGAGGTTTGGAATTCTGCAACCATCCCCAAGTACCAGTGAGGGATCAGGAAACCTGAAACTTTACAGTGCAAGCGATAATGCTACCAAAGCGGAACTTCTTTGGGTGTTAAAAATGCTTGCATCGGGATTTTCATTTGCGTCTTGTGATGGGATAGCTGCGACATTCCGGGAAATGTTTTTAAATGTTCCTCCTGAGTTTTCACTTTCGAGTACCAAAGCCAGTTATTTGTTGACGGACGCCTTAGCTCCATATTTCCGGCAGAAAACATCTAGAGAAGCTCAACAATCGTATTACACCATTTGTTACGATGAAACAACAAATTCCGCTGGTAGGAAAGAGCTCCAAATCGCTGTAAGATTCTGGAATGACGATAAAGTTGTCGTACGTCATCTTGTTACCTATTTTATCGGATCTGCTAAATCAGAAGATATAAAGAGTAGATTAGATTTGGCTTTGGATAGTGCTGCTCTATCGAAGGATAATCTTTTGATGCTTGGTAAATATAAACAAATGAACAATTAAAACATGACTACTAAATAATGATTAACTTTCAGGAAGTGATGGACCGAATGTCAACAAAAAGGTAGAACGGTTGATGAATGAGGATATGTTGAAACATCGTGGGACACCATTATTAAATGTGGGATCATGCAATATTCATATATTGCATAATGCGTTCCTCAAAGGACTAGACGAAGTAGGGCATGATGCGTTTGAACTCGTCTCACTGGTCCACATATTTTTTGAAGATTGGCCTTCAAGAAGAGAAGATTTCCAACTCATACAACAGGAAACAAATACACCAACCCATTTGTTCATAAAGCACGTCTCATCAAGATGGCTAACGCTCGAACCGGCAGCAATGAGATTGGTTGAACAATGGACTGCGTCCAAAAAATACTTTGAGGAATTCATTCCAAAGAAACGAAAGACCCTGGAAAAGTCTTACTCGTATTCCAAGATAATGAAGCTTTTAAAGAAACCGACAATGTTAGCAGAACTACATTTCATTGTTTGTAGTGCACGCGTGTTCACCAAATTTACTGGTAAGTAATGGATGAACATCAATTATAAAAATGAATACTAAAATTAGTTTTTAGGACTATTTCAGAAAGAAGAACCCTTGGTGCATATGTTACATATGGAGCTTGAGGAGCTCATTCGCACTCTTGTTGTACGGGTGTGCAAACCTGACAAGATTTCAGGTAAATTATCTTTCTCTGAAGACATGTTCGACAACGTTGCCGATCTGCGCTCTCCGAATGACGTAATCTTGTCTCAGGAAACATCATCAGCGCTTTCTGAAATTAGAGAAATAGACCGTACAACCTTTTGCTATCAAGCCCGGAAGCACTATATAGCAGCATGCAAGCATGTTTTAAAAAAGTCAGGTATAAACAATAATATTTTTAAATATTGTCGTTGTTTACATCCTAATGAGCGTAAGAAAAGTGAAAGCGCTAAATACATCACAAAGCTCGCTAATGTCATGCCTATGAAGATCCCGGTGGACGTTTTACTCGATGAGTGGAATCTTCTTAACCTTGAAGAAGACAATTCGGAGATTCTAGACCAGAGAATCGACATTTTTTGGAATCAACACCTCAACAAAAAAACAAACCAAGGAAATGTAAAATATCCGACCATCTCAAAAGTGGTAAAGGCCGCTCTAACTATATCCCATGGAAACGCGGATGTCGAAAGAAATTTTTCAGTCAGTGGGAATATCTTGACAGATGGTCGAGCCTCAATGACAGAACGAACTCTTAATGCTTCATTGATTGTGAAAGATGCTTTGAGATCATATGATAATCAACCGCATCAAGTTCCTATTGATGCTACGTTGATTAGAATGGGCCAGCAAGCACATCAAAGCTACAAAACCTACCTAGCAGAAAAAAGACAGGAAGAAGATGAGAAAAAGAAACTTGATGACGAAATGAAACAAAAGAAAGTTGAAGAGGAACGTTTGAAACAAAAACTCATCGACAGCAAAAAACAATTAGAGGAAGAAGAAGAAAAGCTTAAGGAGCTTCGCCGACAAGAGGATGAAAAACGTCGTACAGCTGAAAAGTAAATTATTAAAAACGTATACATTACTTTCATTAAATTTCGTTTAATTTCCAGACTGTACAACGAAGCCAACGATCGGCTTAAACAAGGCATCGCGAAAAAGGATATGGAAGAAGTAGGCCTGGCGCAGATTATGCTTGAAGGTGCTGCGAAACTTCGTAAACAGCAAGCAGCTACTAAAAGGACTGCTGATGATATGCAACAAAATGTTGATAAGCAAAAGAATTCTGTTTTGACTGCCTTTGCTAAGAAATTTAAACATTAACTGTTGACCAATAAACAAAAGTTGATCTTTATATCGATTTTTATCATTTTTAAATAACAGTTAATTTACATGTGAACATAAGATTTGGTCACTATTTTTACCCTAATTTTATTTCAAAGTTACTATTTTCCCCTACTTTTTTGCCTCACGGTCGCTTCTAGCCCTGCATTAGAGTAGCAATGTAAACATGGGAAAAATTTCATAAGCGAGTTTCGAAAACGTTTTGTAGATTGATTCACCCAAAAAACTGACCTGTGCACAATTTCTGCTTAATCGAACTTGATTAAGGCGCTCGAAGTTTCGATTTTTTCACCCTTCAAAACACTTCAGGGGGGACTAAAGGAAATCGAGGAAATCGAAATTTTTAATTTAAATGGCAGACTAACAAATGAATCAAACGGCAAGATTTGGTGTTATCCTTTTTTTTGTAAAATCAACTCTCTTGGGTCATTTTACAGAAAACCGTTGGCTGTTTCAGAGATGTAAACATTAAAAAATACCAAACAAAAATTGAATAAAAATTCAAATTACACCGATTTGAAAACCGAACGAAAAAAAGACGAAAATAAAACTAAAATATCCAAATAACAAAAATGACATAAAAAATTCAAAAAAATATCAAAAAATCGAAAATGACTTATTAAAAAAGTGACAAGTCAATTTGTTTTGTTAATTTTTGTTATGGGAGAGTGGGCAATCATTATTACATAACTTCATTATTATAAGAGATAAAATGAAAATAAATAATGGTATGGTTTTCTACATTTTAAGGTATCATTGAGCATTTTTTTTATTTTTAATAAGTTATTTTCCCCAAAATCTGACTGTTTTTAAAAAAGCAATATGGACAAAATATTTTTCATAACTTTTCATATAGCATAAGAAAACATTACAGATAGGGAAAACATATTTTAAGTTCTGAATGTGTATAAAAACATAAAAATATAGGTGGCCCAAGATGTGTGGCCCACGATTTCCCACAAGCTATGATTTGCAAATTGGTTACGTTTGTGTGACTTATTGATGTTTAATCAAAAAATCCTTTTCCACATCAAATTACATGACAAAACTAAGATCATAAGCGTATGAGCATATTTTTGTTATGAACTTTAGGTTCCTCATCGATGCAACTAGCGGGTGCTTTTTGAATTATGTAAATAATTTTTTTAAAACTTTTTTAAGCTTGATAAATAAAAGAATATACAGAAAAATATGCGATGACAGTTAGATTGAGAGTTTTATCTCAACACACATATGATATATCCAGCCAGAGTGGTCCACGTTACTCCACTCTCTCCTAGTTTTTTAAATAAGTCGTATTCGTAATTTTTGATATTTTTCAATTTTTTTTTGTCTTTTTTGGCATTTTGTTTCTTTTGAAGAAAATACATGTTGAATCGAGAAAAAAGAGAAGGGTCTGAGGAGATTGTTTTGACTTGTAGCTCGAGTTGATTACGTTATTTTCATTTATATTTTAAAATTTTATAAAATGGCTGGCAAAATGAGTTTAAATCAAGTGGTCGTCCCTAAACTTCGAAATATTTTCCAAAAGGGAAAACACCCTGTAATTAAGATCGTTTAATTTATTTAAAAAAAAAATATTTAGAACAGGTTGAAGGGCGCAATAAAATGTTTAAATTGGAAACTGTGCTTTACAGCCCCAAATTGAAAATGGATTCCATATTCGTGTTAAGCAACCCAGTATTATGTTAACTACGTACATGTTTTTATCACTTTTACAAGAACGTTTTATTTTCGCTTGGCCAGCCTTTGTATGGAGCCATCCCACTTTGCACCGGTCCCAGTAGATAGTATATATTCAGGGGTATTTCGTTTAGAAGTACATATACGGTAACCAAGACACTGTTTGTTTGAATTTCTTAGCACTCAACCAATCTCTCTTAAATAATCGGTACATGTATTTCTTTACGAAACGAAGACTACAAGACTGAACGTTAATAATTGAACATTGGCGTTTTTGGTGAATTGATAATTGAACATTTGAATTTGCAAAATTTCAAAAAATATAGATTATTATGCTGCCAATCTTCCTGAAATCATAAAAAACGGTTTATTTGAAAAAAGAATCATGAAATTTTCATTGAATGAATATGCCTTTTACCCAATTTTTCTCTAAATAAAAAAAAATTGTTTTCTGAATCCGGTCGATAAAACACGTCCAATTCTGAATAAATGTTATTGTTCTTGTGATGGCGACTTTTAGAATCCGAAATTCTTGAAGAATTTTGAAAAACGCTAGGAAAAACTTCAAAATTGGCACAATGATTTTTATTCACTACCCAACTCAAGTAACAAAGATTAGGCCAACTGGCTTTTTTGAGTTTTATTATTGTTTTATGAAGACTTTCCATCGCATTCAATTTTAAAACGGTTTTATTGTGTTTCAAAAGAATAAAACACATACTTTCTTGTTTTTATTAGAGCATTGGTACCTGTTTTAATGAAGCACTCAATGCGCTTTTAAAAGTAGCGTTCAAGCCAAGTTGAAAAACTGTTTTATTGAAACAATATTTGTAGGCATGATAAAACTAAGTGACAGATGATTTGACAATCGAGAAGAACGTATACACGATTAAACTTTTTTTTACCTCTTTTCGAGATAGCATAACCTGTTTTTAAAGGATTTTCAGTGATGGCTTTGAGAAAAACGGGCTGATATAAATTAACACAGCTAAATTCATCTGAATAATAAAATCAACTTTGTTCCATCCGCATTCAAATTTCAAAAGAATCGCAAATCATTCCAACCTAACAACATATCCGGAATACAATCATTTAGGAATTCACGATCAGGCAATGTATTTTACAATTTCTATAATCGTTTGCTAAACGTTCTTTACGCTTCATCAAATCGTCGTTTGACGATTTACGAAATCGTTTGGTTATTATCTTCATTTATGCTTTGCGCATTTAGGTTTGAGGCCAGGCTTCTGATGACAGAAGATGATCTTTTCCAGAATAGTCTGAGGTTATTTGATGACAATAACTACTTGTTATTTAAAGATAATTGCCCAAGCAACCAAAAGTCGCGTTTTTCTTAAAGATGGAACTCCGAAGTTCACATTTGGCTGAAAAAAAAATGTGTTGCGGGAACTCAAGGTGACTCTTGTCACGTAAAAGTTACTCAGGAGCTTCCATCGCCTTTTGAACGATTAATTATCGATAACGGACCTTTCAGCGCTTTTAATGCAACTTCTTTCAAGAAGTTCGATAAAGTTCGCTTAACACTTTCTTACGCACTACTAAGATACTTGTAGGTGTTTTAAAGAACCCATATGGGAATTCTAAGCGACATGTCAAAAATGTCTGTCGATTTCTTGTCATGGTATTTATTTTTTTATATCTGTACTGATACTTGCAAATTAATAGAATTAATTACAAATTAATGGAATTCAAGAATTTTTCGAATTTTTCTTATCAATGTTAAGATATTCGAATAAATTTTTGGGAAACCCGTTCTATCATCTTAAATGACATTAAGTTTAAATACTGATTATTACAGTGGCAATGAACTATTGTTGAATTGGTCAAGAGGCTGGTGAGTTTCATTGCAACCTAGAGAGCAGCGGTTCAATTCTCTAGGCGTAAGCAGCTTTTGTAATCAAAACAATATTATTCAAATCAATGATAGACCGGCAACCTAAAAATCTGTCATTTGGTTGCCGGAGCAATCTGTCAACCGGATTTTTTTTCGGCGCGTAGAAGATTTTTTGACATTCTTTTAGAAGCTGATAGCGTTCTCTTCAGCCATCTAAACGAATCTGAAAGTAGATTTAAGAACTTAAATTTTGGGCTGATTAGCATTCTCTTCATACAGAAACGCGAGCTGATTAAGCTTCTATGAAACTTGTTTAAAGGAATTCAGATTGCTTGGGTGATCATCCTCATATTCAAAAGGAAACAAAAAAAAATAGTTGCATGAATGCCTTTTGCCAAGCAACAAATCAAAATGTTCTCATTTATTGCGAAAAACTTCTCTTACTCAAAAATGGATAAATGTAGCGTGTATTCCATTTAGAGAAACGTCAAGCGAAGCTGCGATTCAAGCTCTTTTTAAACTTTTTTAAAACTGTTTATTGAAATTGTTTTATTACAACATTTTTCTAATTGGCATAAAACAATTTTAAAACTGTTTTACAACTGATTTAGGATTTTCAATATTAACTTACTAAACGCCATGTTGATTGTGAAATTCAATTGAGACTACTGAAGCCATCTAGCCGGAAATAATATTATAATACTAAAAATGAGACATTTTCAACAAATTTGACAAAGTTTACGGTACTATTTGTTGTATAGGTAATGAAAAAATGCATCATTTGAGCAAACTAATATGTTCCTTAATGAAACAAAGCAATCGAAAGATTCCCTTTAATTCAACCACGGTTGGCATAAAACTTCAATTGTTACTTGGAAAGTAACAATTTAAGTTTTATGCCAACTTTCACAGCTCGCTATTTCCTAAAGCTACTTCGGCCAAAGCGCATTCTATGCTTTAGCACAACTACTTTAAAGCAAACATATGGACTAGTTGGCAAATGTGAAAAAGAGCAATCGAGAAAAAAATAATTGAAATTTCAAGCCTTTTTTCGGTTTTCCTTCAGTTTAATCGTTGCCTACATAGTGAAAGTGCCACTAATTCGTACATCTCTAGTTCAGAGTCTAACTTGTTATAAGTGGTTACGATTTCTACGGATTTAATAATAAAAATAATTTTGGCTAATAAAATTGATTGAAATCTTTGAAAGTTTTCAAAATTCTGGGATCTGTGGCGAGAATTTGCACAAAATTATGTTTAAAAAATCATGAAAGGATTTTCCGAATCCTAAAATACGATTTATAATGTGTTAATGAATTTTGATGAAAAAATATTTTTTTTCAATTTTTTTATCTTGATATTTGTTGAGAGTTTTCAGGGTTTTGACAAAATTTGCCCAAATATTGCCCGGATTTTTGATGGTCAATATAGAAATGAAATGCCCGGATTTTTCCAGGTTTTTGAAGAAAATTGCCCGGATTGTCCGGCCAGGATACGTGCTGAAAAAAATTCTGGCAACCTTAGCCTAGATGATTTTGTAACATACCCGCAGGCACTCTCGCCCAACCAGATAGCCAGCCGGCGAGATAGAAATTTTTTTTTGTTTTTTTTAGTAAATCTCGTTTTTAACACTTTTGTGCTCTTTATGCGACTTAAGTCCCTTATATCGCACATATAGATCACTTTTGCAACTTTCAAGTTCATTAATGAGTACATATTGGAATTTGGCAAAATAAGTCACATACAACGTACATATTAATGACTTTTGCAACTTTCAAGCTCATCGATGAGTACATAAAGTTCATCCAAGGGGGCAAAATGTAACTTTTAAAGCCTTCATTGAAGTAAATATGTGACTTTCGGTTGCTTGGGGTGTTACTATACTTCTTCAGTATTTCATATTTAGTTCAAATCTTTGACAATCATATGTCAGCACAAAAATAGTGGGCTCCAAATATTGATGGTTGTTAAAACTCAATGACAAAGGATAAGGATGTCATCCTCCTGAAAATAATAGATTTTACAGTGATTTTGACCATCTTGTTTCATTCATTCAATATCATCGATGACATTATTTCTACTAGTCATTGCTCGTTTTTAAAGCTTGCTCGGTAAATATTACATGTAAGTATTTCAATGAAAAAAAAAAAAGATTTTTTCACAATTACCATGCTCGTGGAAGTGCATTATAGTTAAAGTTAATTCTCTTAAAAAGCATTCTACTGTGGAAGTTTTTAATCTCGTTTATGTTTCAATTGTACAAGAAATCTATTGGAAATGTTTTCCCCGGTAAATTCTTCAGTGCTGCGAACATATCTAAATTCAAACATCAACTGCATCCTTTGGTAACAATTTTCTTCGTCAAGTCCAGCTTGCTGTGTTTAGTTTTTTTTCCCCTTTTTCTCTATATGTCACGAATAACAAAATCACCTAAATTCATGAGAGAAAACAAGCATTTTCTTCTGTTCTTTTGATCTTGGTTGGAGGATGTGCTTTATTCCCTCAAATTCTTAACATTACTAATTCCTCCACTTGGAACAGTTTTTTTTCGAATCGTGCTTTTTTTTGTTAAATCTAGTTAAAGCTACCAATCTGGCTTTTCTTCATTATAGTTTCCTTGGCCGAACGATGCGTAATTTGTTTTTTTTTCTATGGTTTATTTAGCACTAGAGACGTTTTTTTTTGGTTTTTCTTCAATATCATTCGCTATCGCTAAGTTCGAATTGTTTATTTTTGTTAATTTTCGTATGTTTTTTTATCTTTCTTTATTTCTTAATATCTATGGTTGAGTTCGTTCTTTCCTTTGACTTACAGTTTAACTTTGAAATTTCTACTACAACTAGTTAGTCCCCATTTAATATGCATTTTGAACGTAGTAGAAGTGCCGATTTCCCGAAAGCTACAAATTGATTCTATTACTAGTCCTACTGTAGGCTACTGTAGAAGAAGTTTTAAAAAGTGGGAAATAAGTTTGGTCATTTCGTGGTATTGGTATTTTCGTAAAACCTGTTAAGAGGAGGCTGCATTAAGTGTGCTTCAAGTTCTCATTTCTTTTTTGTTTGGTTTTGTTTACCAGCTATCACCATATCTTTTTTAAAACGATATTATTGATTGATTGTAGAGTTGAAAGAACTATCGCTCCCTATGGTTTGTTTTGGTTTTTGTTGTTTTAATTTTTTTTTTGAGTCACACTACGCTAAACATCACCATATTGGTAGTAAATAGAAAGATGATAAAAGAGACATTCTATTCAAGTCTTAGACTAGCATTTGGTAAAATTGACATTTTCTGATTATCCGTTTTGTAGACTTTGTCCTCAGTGTAGTTAAATTGTTTAATTTTCTAATTTCCTATAGTATCCGTTTTGCTCTATTTTTCAACAGTTTGTTTGAGTCAGAGAGTGTTTATGTTATTTTTTCTTCTTTTGGTCACACCGTTTGCTATTTGAAGGCATTTATTTCAATTACACACCTTTTAATGGTTTAATCGCTTCTTCGATTGCTCTTCATCGCCTCATGAAGGAAGAAGTTTGCAGAAATTTAACTGTGGGTTACCACTAATGGTTACGGCGACTAATTGGCTATACCATGCATTGGTTTCGAACTGATTGTTTTCGGTCGTCTGGAGGCTGGACATTCAATATGAATTCATAGATTTTTGTGGCAAGTTCATTCCACTTGGTTGATGTAGAGAACACAGTCTATCGAGTTTGGGTAGCTAACACCTGGTTCTAAACTAGTTGAAGTAAGTTTTTTTCTCTAGTGATTTGGGGAAGGGATGAGAGCATGGCGACATGAAAATGAATCTGAATGATCTCGCAAGGGAAAAAAGCTGCCAAGTTCCAAAAATTAAAAAAAAAAGTATTGAAATTTGTTTTTCTTGATTACATTTATTGCTTAAGATTCTCCTTTACTAAACAACTAATACAATCTGTTAATAAAAGTTAAAAATGGGTTTTTTTTTCAAAATTTTGTATGATCTAATTAAGTTGAACACCATAGTTTCCACGAATTTATCGTCTCTCAATATGATTCTTAATTGTTACTCAGTTTAAGAATCTTAATTTTGAAGCTGATTCTAATATTCAAATCTCTCAAGATCGCTTTACACCGCAGGTGAAAATGAAAAATTGTAATTCGTCAATTACTCAAATAAGCGAGGTTTTTTCACAAGATGGAATCGATGGGAAATAGTTTAAAGATGAATTTTGAACCGGTCTCAAATTTAACGCCTGAATATAGGCAACGTAGAGCTGCTGGATGAAAAGAAAATCATGTTCGTTTTCGGCTTTGATCATTTCGAAGAGAAGTTTAACGAATTAGAAGAACCAACTTGTAGAAGACAATGCTCTGCTGCCTAACAATGCTCACCTCGAATTTCCAATTTCAAAATGCTAATTGTTTCTTGCAAATTTCTCCTAATCGTCTTATTAAAGTGGTGAATCTTTAAAGGTTTCTCCTCGCCCAAGAAGACTTCATACACCGGTGAAATTGTGGGCTGCGTATCGGAGCTTCATTAAGTCCACATCATTTATCCTGTGTGTATTTCAAACCGGCTTCCTCCAGTCAGTCAAGTCGGTGCTGTTGGAGCACAAAATTTCCCGGGACGACAAGAACGACGACGACTTTGTTGGATTGGAAAGAAAAACCACCCGACACAAACCAACAACAAACAAACAGGAAAAGAGAAACATCTGAAGCTCGACGGTCCATTTGCATATTTATGAAGGGCTTGTGCTAAGGCCAGCCAGCCCATGTGCATCGAACGACTTTTCCTTCTTACGTTTATTTTGTGTTATTAAGTCTGGTGGCAAGCAGACCAAGTCGTCGTCGTGCATCTCATTTTTTCTCGCTTCCATTCCTGCTTGATTCCCGATATCTGAAGTGGAGGCGGCAAGCTGAACCGGTCGGTTCAGAAGAAGGAAGTCCGCCTTCACAAGGCCGGATCCCCATTTACTCAGACCGAAATCCAATGGCACCTCTCCAGGTCTGCTCACCTATCTGCAAAGAGGGGAGGAATCACTTTCATGAATTTTCCGACCGCCCAAGGATTTTGTCTGATTTCCTGAGACAAGGAATTTCTTGTTGATTGTGTACCTTGCTGCTGCTTGACTATCCGCTAGGCTAGGCAAATACCTAATACCGATAGTAATGTGATCAGAGGGAGGTTTTTCAGCGCTACATAGGTATCTTTGCGTGTCGTCGTCGAGAATAAACGTTCTCGACGGCGAATTATTTCAAATTGAATAAGACCTTACTGGAACGGAATTGTCATTCGGTGCAGACTTGCAGCTGTTCCAATGAAGCAATAGCGAGGGATGGTACCGAATCAGTCAAATTTGGAATTCAACGGAAATTCCTAGAACAAAATGCATTTCGAAAAAGTCTTTATTTTGATAAGAGCTGACTCAGATAAATACATACATCGAAAATTGTGTAAAGCTAGATACATTGTCCTAAAGTGCAATTAAAGCTTAAAAGTGTTTATCTGATTAAATGTGTGTTCAGACCTGTCCGGTGGTCAAAAGCCCGGAAGCAACACCTGTGAGCCACCTGATCACGAGCTACCGAGAGAACCACACGTTGCCTGGCTAGCTGGAATGACTGATTGACTGACTTCCTGCACGTTTGTGACGAATGATTCGGTATCGGTTTAATCCATTGTTTCCCACATCCCCCTCCTATTCCAGACAAAATAACTGTTAATCGAAAATCGATAGAGTGAACTTCTACATTAACTTTGAGTAGACCGAAATAAGTGTGTAGTTTTTGACGTAACTCTTCTTAACCTAAAGTTTGTTTTCTTGTTTTTTCTTGCAACCGTTTTGTTCAAATAAATTTGTATCGCCTACTAGTAAGGAAGCGTTTGCATTTTTATCCCGAAAAATTACAGTCCACTTACGACCACTGAGTTCTGGAGAAACATTGGTCCAAATCGATCCGGATGTCGATACTCGCGGAGTGACGTGGATATTTTGATCGATCGCGAGTCGCGCGGAAAGAATAAAAAGTGTTTTCGGTTTTGATAGCCGGGTGCATTCATGCCTGCCACAGGGGCGGCGAAGATTATTCGATTCCCGCGATACTCCCGTCGAATGATTCTGGAGTGAATAATAAGTGTTTCCGTTTTTTTGAGAACCCGGTTGTATTTAAGGGCAGAAGTGACGAAGATTTATTCTGTTCCCGTGAAATTCATCGATAGGCTATGCGCAGTCAGAAGAGACCAGAGAGAGAGGAATTTTTGAGAAATTTTCGGTTCGGCACCGCGTGTTATCTGTCGCGATCTGTCGGCCATTTTGATTTGGTCAGAAAATTGATTCCAAAAGTGTGGTTTTTTGTGAAGATTGACCGCCATCTTTGATCGGTCGATAAAGAGGAGCACGATTGCGTTTGTGTTGGGGTTTTTAGCTTCGACTGAAGAACACAAATTAGCATTTGTGTCGTGAACGGTCGAGCTAGTATAGGAAAACCGCATTTCCAATTGTGTTTTGGTGACGTGTTCGATTTTGGTCGAAGTTGTTTTTGGTTTAAAAAAAAACCCTCTGCCCTCTGCCGATTTGGGGTAATCGCACGGCCAAAAAGTGAATCTGTGGGAGGGCACGTCTCCCTTGAGTCCCTGTCGTGAGAGGGAATTAAAGTGATTCGACTGCGGTCGGAAGAAACGACCAGTTAGAAGAGGTCGTATAAGAAAAAGTGTAAAAATGCTGAGCGCTTTGCGCTAGAACAAAGTAAAGGCTGAACTAGAAGAAGCCTAAAAGTGATAGCGAGCCAAGGTCCGCTAAGAAAGTGATAGCAAGCCAAAGGCTGCTGAAAAGTGAAGGCCAAAAAGAAGCCTAAAAGTTATTGCGAGCCAAGGGCCGCTTAAAAAGTGATGCTGCTACGATCTGCAAAATTAAATCGAGTGCTATTTTCAACGCCCGTTGTCTCTCTATAGCGTAGCCCAGGATTCAGCACACCGTCAGCTGAAGTAAACGAAGGGAATCAGCTTGCTGAAGCAAGTGTGAGCGAGCAGTGCGCACAGTAAAACGCACGCCGGGAACTAAAGAAGATGGCTTAATCGATAGCTGCCCTTACGCAATGCATGCGTACATCCCAAGGTACGATCTATCGCATCCAACAAACTATTCTAGCTGCACAAGGAGATCGTACCAAGTTTAACATACTTGCCATCAAGTTATATGTTAAAGCATCTATAGCTGCATACGATGAATTCAATGGATTCCTGAATCAGATTTACATTTCGATCCTTCTGCAAGAGACGAATTCGAACCGATGTTCCTTGAATTCGAAGAACTACATATACGAGTCTGTTAGTATTGCGCTTTCCGAAATTACTCGTTACCATGAGGATCAGAAACTCGCCGCTGTGGCTGCGTGGAAAAGCAGAAGCAAGCCATTTGCCAACCTGGCGGCAGTGGCCAACAGAACTAATTTTCGATTCAGATGGTTCCATCCTTATTGATGCAGCAAGCTCCCTTACCGACGTTTGATGAACAGTACGATAACGTGTACAAGTTTAGAGATCGATTTATTGACATCGTAAAGAAAGGTACCAGACATTCCCCAGCCACGAAACTCCATTATCTGGACAAGGCCTTAGTAGGGAAAGCAAAGGGATCCATTGATCAACAGACTCTGAACGACAACAACTAAAAAGGCGCATGAAGAATCTTGAACAAGAAATATGAGGACCTTCGAATGGTGGTTCGAATGAGGACCTTCGAATGGTTACACAGTTGTTGTCGATGAAGGCTATGACGAAAGGAACGCATGGTGAGTTGAGAGCGCTGAATCTCTAGATTTCCATGGCCTGAAAATGGAAGAGGTCTTGTCTGAAGCCATCCTAGTGAATCTCGTGATATCGAGGCTTGATCCTGACACTCGAAGAGCGTGGGAGCCTACAGTCGAACATGGTCAACTGCCCGCATTTGAAGGCGTGATGAAATTTTTGAGAGAGCGTCTGCACCCGCAGTTGCAACCAAGGTGTATGCAGCCACAGTTCAACAGGCGAACTGCTGTCCCTTTCTGCAAGGATGATCACCTGATCGATGATTGCGATCTCTTTGAGAAGCTCAATGTTAACGGTCGGTACACCATGGCAAGGCAATTATGATTGTGCTTCGCGTGCTTAAGAAGAGGACATCTGACCTTGTCCTGCAAGGTTGATAAGAAGAAGCTGTGCGAATGCAAGAAGAAGCACCATCCACTGACGCACGCGGAGGAAAAACTTGAGGTAATAGAGAGGGCGACGGGCAGGACTGCTGAGCAACCAGGGACGTCGAGGGATTTGCCGGAAACTGTGGCAAAATGTGAAACACCACTGTTACGAACCAGAAAAGTGAAGAAGCAGGTGCTGTAAGCAACAGCACTCGTCGACGTTGTTGATGCATCTGGAGTGGCGTTTAAATGTTGTGCACTGATGGATTCCGGTGCTATGGCCAACTTCGTGTCGGAGCGATTAAGTGATGTTCTTTGTCTACCCAAGAAGTGTATTAACATCCCGACATCCCAACATCATCGACAGTGAAATCCCGAATTCATGCCACCGTCAAATCCAGCAAAACCGATTGCACTTTCTCGCTTGACTTCCTTGTTGTTCTCCGAGTCACCGGTTCGCTGCCGTCGTGGAAGTTGGATGTTTCCAACTGGCCAAAGGATATCCGATTGACTGACCCCAAGTCCTTCGAACCCAATCGCATTGACATGCTCATCGGATCCGAAAAGTTTTACGACTTGATGGACGCTGGCAAGATTCGAATGTCCGTCGAACTCCCGTTACTACAAGAAAGCCGACTTGGTTGGCTAGCTGCGGGACCAGTTCATTCTTCTGAAAGTATAGCGTGTGTTCGTATCCACCAAGTAATGCCAGTTGAACCTGCTGATGAGCGTCTTGACGAGCTGATGAAACGCTTCTGGTGCATTGAAGAACAGTTCCCCGATGAAAAAGTTGACAGCGATTGCGAGTAACATTTTCAAACGCACCATGCTCGCAGAAAGGACGGACGGTACGTAGTGCAACTTCCGTTCCGTGTCGATGCCGAATTATTAGGAGAATCCAGAAATCAAGCAGTCAAACGATTCAAGGTACTCGAGAAGAGATTGGAGGCATACCCCAATACGAAGCAAATGTACTCGAACTTCATCAAGGAATACATCGAGCTTGGTCACGCAAGATATCTGAACACGGAAGAAGCGACTGAACACAACACCTACTACTTTCCGCAACACTGCGTGATAAAACCCGACAGCTCGACTACCAAGCTGAGAGTGGTGATTGCCGCCTCAGCTAAGACGACCACGAACTATTCCTTGAATGACGTGTTGATGAGCGCTCCAACTATCCAAAGCTCCCTGTTTGATATTATTCTGAAGTGGCGTTCGCACATATACGTTTACATTGGTGATAGTTGATGATTCCCACACTAAGTACCAGCGATGTGTGTGGAGAAATGATAAGACGCAGCCGATCCGAGATCATGAAATAGTCCGAGTTACCTATGGCACAGGTCCAGCAGGGTTCCTGGCAACAAGAGTGATGGTCCAGTTAACGAACGACAAACAACACCGATATCCCGCAGCCAGCGCGGTCGTGCGAAGAGCGTTTTACGTAGATGATGTACTATCCGGTGGTGGTACCCTGGCCGAAACTAAATTGCAAATGAACGAAATGACAACGCTACTCCGAGAAGGTAGCTTCAAGCTCCATAAGTTTTGCGCCAATGACCCGGAGATTAAGAGAAACAGTTGAACTTCGAAGACAACGACATCAACGGAGTGATTAATACACTTGGTCTCCTCTCAGTCAACGACGATTTCCTGTTTCAAGTTCAACTTATTAAAAAACGAAGACCTGCCGACCAAACGACAAGTACTTTTCGAGATCGCTAGATTGTTTGACCCACTCGGAGTACTTGGTCCGACTGTGGTACTTGCCAAATTAGTTATGCAGCGATTTTGGCAGAAGCGAATTGGTTAGGACGACCTCATCCCCGATGAAGACCACGAAATGTGGAAGAAACTACGACTTGAATTGTGCCAAATCAACAATATGAGAATCCCCAGGCGAACCACAATACCCGATAACCTTAGAATTGCACGGTTTTTCGGATGACTCGAAGTACGCCTACGGCTGCTGCGAAGTACTGTCTATCTGCGAAGTTTATCGGCTGCGGGATCGGTCGAAGTGAGACTGCTGTGCGGCAAATCCAGAGTCGCGCCCCTTAAGGAGCTGAACCGAAAGGCGAAGAGAATGTGGATATCACCGAGATGACTATACCAAGATTGGACTGTGTGCAGTGCTGCTGCGGTCCTAATAAGTTCAAAAAGGGCGCGAAACCTTAGAGATAGGTATTGAAAATGTTATCCTAAGGTCCGATTCGAAAATAGTGTTAGATTGGTTAAACAGAGTGAAACCAGAACAATCATCCTTTGTGCATAACCGAGTTAAGACAATTCGAAAACTCATCGCCCGCGTGTATGATATTATGGATGTATATTGGAACTAAGGACAATCCAGCAGACTTAGTGTCGCGTGGTGTTTACCCGATCGAATTAGTGAATATTGCAATATGGTAAGACGGTCCGAACTTTTTACATGCGACCGATTTAGTGTACGAGTGTGTTTTAAATGAAGAAGAAGAGTTCGTACAGCATCCAGTTGAAATGGTTGCAGTTGCAGTTCGTGAGCGTATCCTCTACGACGAGATAGCCGATTGCAGCAGGTTTCGCAGACTTGAACGTGGGTTCGGGTATGTAACCCGATTCATCTTCAACTTTAGATCCAGGAAGAAGAAGGGTGAACGACGTAGCGGTAAGCTAGACAGCATCGATTACCGTGACTCACTGTTGACGATGGTGAGGATCACGCAACATGTTTTTTACCGCGAAGAAATCAAGACCCTGAGACGAAACTGCCCTGTGACAGGGAAGCTACGAAACTTGAACCCCTTTTACGACGAAGAAGAAGGTGTGCTTAGAGTTGGTGGAAGAATCCGAAACGCAGACTTACCACGTGATCAGAAACACCCCATGATATTGCCAGAAAACAACCACTTCACAGCTATGCTGGTCGAATCTATTCATCGAGAACAGTTGCGGTCAACGCAAAGCGCACCATACATCGTGTGATTCGAAAGTGTATCAAGTGTTTCCGTATGAGGCCGAAGGAAATGAAGCACTTCAAGGGAGATTTGCCGAAGTCCCTGGTCACCGAGACCAACCCCTTCACCCACACTGGCGTTCTTGGGTGCCTTTCATCGCTTCGTTGGACGTCCGAGGCCTTAAATTCCGGCCGCGCCAGGTTACATCCGTGTCGCTTCTCCACTGGCAATATTCTACGGATATCCCGGCATCGGCCATTCCGGTCAATAAGCACCGTTTGGCAACGGATCCTTCAAGAATCGGCAATCGGGGAGGAATTGTGCCGGCGAATCCTGTTCAGTACGACCTTCTAGGACGAGCGTTCGGCCAAGAAAGCAGAATAACAAATCATCGCACCCCTTCCGGTCTCGAAACGCGGCTCGATGGAACGTGTTTGTTTTCCGCGCTCACCAGGCGCCCAGAAGCATTCGGTTGATCATCCTACAAGGTGAACGAACAATCGAGGAAGGAAGAAGCCCCTGTCAGCACATCGTTACATTGTGAAAGCCTGTAAGCCCGATTTTTTCCAAAATTATGAATTGTCCTCTCGACTTGCTTGAAACTTCAAATTTATTTCAAGCTGCCCTTTAAACCTGTTTCATTTATATAAAATTTGTTGATTCAATTCACTTGAAATTAGAACATATTTAAGCTGTTCTTACGAGTCGCAAGTGATAGATATATGTTTTTGTTGCTGAACTATGTGATAAATATATAGATTTCTCTGTTTGATCTTTTTTTCCTTTTGGTTTTGGTGGCTATGGCGATGTTTGATCTTTATAACCCCCTTTTTAAAACCCATCGTTTTTTTTTTAAATCAAACCACTACATGCTGTCAATGTTGCTCAGAATATTCTCATTGTTAAAGCATCTTTTCCAATCAACGACATCACTTAACAGCTTCCTTCGATGTTTTCCTCGGCAAATAAACCAGAGAGAAAAATACTTTTAAATTCGCATTAGTTGCAGTGCAAAAAACTTGACGGCCGCGAAACACCCCCACAATTATACCACGCGATAGCGCATTCCAGATGCTTCATCAACATTGTTTCGTGGCATCATTCGTAACCCATAGGTTGAGTGCGAACCGCATTTTTGCAGCCATTCTTTGCGGCGCTGCGGAATTGAGCCATCGCTATCTGTACCATTTTGCGGATTCGCTCTTAATTTAGGTCATGTTTTTTCAGCACCATTTGGCGGTTGCAAAATGGGTGGTCTGGGTTGGGAAATTCCACTCGTCGTCGTAAGAAAAACGAAACCCGCTTCTGGCTGTCGGCATCAGAAACTTTGCATGACTCGACGCGACGACGACGTTTACAACTTGTTGAATATCCCTCCCGTTTGCCTTCTTCTAGCCCGGGTTCTGCATTAGCTCGATACCGATGATGATGGTCTCTCGAACGAAATTCAACAACGGAACGTCAATGGTTGCGATTCGCAACACCCTGCCCTAGTCCAAGCCTTTGTATAGGATAAGCGTCGGAATTCGCTAGCGGATGACGATGAAGCCCGGCAGCGGAAACTTTTCCGACCGTTTTTCCGGACACGACTCGAAGAAAGAGCATTTTTCCTGGCTTGAGTAAGCGGGAATGCAAATATGTATTGTAAAACTGTTGCTGCTGCTGCTCGAGCTTCGTGAAATGGCGTGTTGGTGCGGCGAGCATAAAGTGCAGCTCAAAGGCTAGACACCAGACTTACTTATCTGTTGCGCTTTTCGAACGATATGTTGACTTGGCTGCCCGGGAGAATGAGACGGCAGCAGCCATTTCCGGGACAGGATGTCGGATCTTGTTGAACAAGTTTAAATTGAGTATTATTAGTTCTCTAAAACTTAAGTTTAACGAAGGGTAATTGACGTCATCGGCTGAGATGCACTGTCTTGAAATCCAGGTTATGATAAAATCTTTAAAAGTTTCCGATCAAACTTGAAGGAACTGTTATCTTGTTAGTCAAGTTTTAGAACAACTCGGGAAAACCATTAGGTGCATTTGTGTTCAACTTAAATTTTTGTTCTTCTTAAAAAAAATTGAGATAATACACTTTAACCTTGTTGATAAAAATCACATATTATTTTGAACTCTAATTTTAATCAGCTCTGATATAAATGACTAGCTTCCAGTTCGTATTGTTTCTTAACAGGTACCATAAACGGAGGTGAACTGGTCTAAGGAGAAATTTGGTTTTCGGATGTACACGGATGAGCAAAGATCTTGACAAGACAAGAAAAAGTTACTATGGGGCCAAGAAAATCTTCCGTGGGAGAAAAGTTATTAATTGGAGAAGTTATATTATTTCAGAAGAAAAGAGTGGCTAAAAGGGACAGCTAGCGGCCAATTTACAAATCTAGATGACATGCAGATGGTTTAGGAAGTCAGTTGATTATATACTGAAAACCACTTCTTTGTTCAACCCTAATCCGCTCTTGAGTGTTAATATGGCACTATTGGAAGTTTGACCGCTTGTAACTTTATTCGGGTGCATCCAATTTAATTTTTTTTTCAATGAATTTTTGAAATCATTAATTTTGCAACATTCCTTTTTATGGACGCATCCTATAAGCCCAGGAAAAAAAAACTCCCTAATCAGATCTTGAGTGTCAATTTGACAATCCTCGCTTAAAACCGCTATATCCTCTCCGATTTCTACAAATTTTATAGTTTTTAAACCTAACGTAATGTAACTAAAATATATTTTTCAGACAATATTCAGCTACATACAACTCTTCAGTTTTTCATTATTCAAAGTTAAAAAAATCCACAAAAAACATGCTTCGGAAAAAAGACTGTAGAAGGCTCGAGAAAAATTTCACTTAGTATCCAAGAAAGCTGAAGCTTGAAGCTACTTTTCAATCAATGAACCGTCAAAATAGTTTAAGTCACATAAAATAAATTTTGAAAAGACGATTGGAAAGTTGACGAAATTTGGCACATTTTCGTATCCTTAGATTGTCAAAATACGAAACACAGAATTTAGATGAATTCTCGAAGGTAGCTGATTTTCTAATTTTTTGTCAATTTTTATTTTTTTCAGATGATGAGAAACAAGAGAGATATAGCGGTTTTAAGCGAGGAGTGTCAAATTGACACTCCAGGGACTCCCCAGGGACGGGGTTAATACTTTTATCTCTAACGGCAGATTTTCTTGGCCGCATAGTGCTTAAAGCTCAAGAAATAATCACTTTACTACTGGATTCACAAATGCCCGTTATCATCTGAAGCTTTATATCGAGCATTTCAAGCTGTCCGATTTTATCTGGACTTGCCCGGATATTTAAAAAAAATTCAGACAAGTCTGGTCGGGCTTGGACGCCCGAATTTGAAGAAAAACTGCCCGGATTTCGTCCTCATTTGTTCACTTCAGGCGCAAGATTAAGCAAAACTACAATTTAACTTATGATGAACTTTTATATTTGGGAGCAAAACGATTTTAAAGTTATTTTTCCAATTTTTTTTTTCTCGAGATATCCCTTGATTTTGTAAGAATAATCTTTGCCCGGATATTGACCGATTTTTGGATTTAAAAGTTTGAAATCAAATACCCATTTTTTTTTTATTTTATCAAAGCAAGGCACGAATACGTGCTTGAAAAAATCTGGAATGCTCAAATCATTCCTGTTTCTGGTTAACTTTGTGTTTGTTTTTCACCCGGAATAATTTCGAGATTACGTTTGACTTTCGGTCATTTCGGTCAAGATCTACACAAGTTTATGTGCTCTTCATCCAACGTTTCGAATAAATATTAATTCTTTTTCAAGAAACTAAAATAAAGCATAAAGCATAAGACATATTTCTTGTGGAATGAAACAAATTTTCACTTTCTCAAACTTTCGTTCCGTGAATCAATAGATTGATCCAGAACGTAAACGAAACCGACACTACCAGTCAAGATGCACATGTCGCAACTGGGCTCGGAATCAATTTTTTTCCGTCAACCTATCCGACGCAAAATGGACAAAACCAGGACAGTGCAGAACGTGCGGATCCATTCGCCTAGAAATGCTTAACCAAACTGACGGAGTGCTAGTCTGTGCGTGCGCGACAAGATCTTTCAACGAGTGTGAGAAAGAGATTTACCATGCATCTCTTTCACATTGTTGTTCAACACGAAGTCAAACCGTGTGTAGAAGAGAGAGAACACCTGACAGATGCGCAAAGAAAATCAACGAAGTTTTCTACTCGATTTCCGTTCAGTTACACGATTGAAACGATGTGTTTAAATTGCGCTACACTCAACCTTAAATTAACTCAATTTGTGATGTGCATTTCCAATCCAGAAAATTGATTTTATTTTTAATGTATTTATTGATTCCATTCATAAATACAACTCTCATATACCACAAAACCTACACAGCATTACCGATCAATATTGAACATCAAACATTGCTCTAGGCTGTAGTTCCACTTCGCCGTGGTCGTGTGTATAGAAACGTGTCTGTAGACTTGCCACCTGCAGATGTAAGGCCAATACATATCACACTTTAAGACTTTACCTTCTGCGTTAGTCGAGCTGCTTGGTACGTCGCGTACGTTTGTAGAATATCTCCAGCGTAACCGTCGCGGAGTATCCGACTAGAACGCGACCTCTGCGACAGAGGCTGCGGGAAAAGACATTATCCATCCACAGTCGAACTCGAAGGGGGAAGAGTATTCACGCCGCGGAATACTCTCGGATAGAGTGGTTTCACATCGCCGGCGGGTGATCCACTCGAGCTGGGTAGGATGACTTCACCGTCAGGATTCATCTGAGTCGTAAGCGTAAAAGGCCCGTAAGTGTGCTGTGACAGGCGCGTGTCTAGGATAAGCTGCTCTCGATCGGCACACGGCTGTTAAAAACCCTAGGGTTGCCAGCCAAATCAAGGAGAAAGACGTTGTGTAGGATACTGCCACCGCCGCGGAGTAATCGAGTTTAACGCACTCCCTACGACGGAAGTTGCTAGGATAAGATAAGACAATATCTTCTCCGCAGTCAATCTCGTAGGGGGAAGAGTATTCACGCTGTAGAATACTCTCGGATAGAGTGACTTCATGTCGTCGTCGGGTGAGTCACTCGAGTCGGTGTAGGATGACGTCTTCGCAGGGAATCAATCATGCGAGTAGCTGACGTGATGCCCCGCACGTGTGCTGTGACAGGTGCGTGTTCAGGTTGAGCTGGTCTTGATCAGCACGTGGACGGGCAAAGAGGAGAGGGCCTCGAGCTAAACCAAGCGAAGCCAATACCTCAAGTTGTTAGAGGGGAGGTCACTAGTTATAGCAGTGGCGAACAAAGGCGTAGCGCACGATAGTCGTGTTAACCAAGCGAGCCTCGAATTACGAGTGAAGGCCGGACCTCAAGTCGTCTAAGGAGAGGTCCTTAGTCTTGAATCTTAACAAGAGCTGGAGTTTTGACTTGAAACCGAGTAAGCCGATGAGCGCACAAGCGTGAACTTGGTCTTCCATCACGGGTACAGCCTTCGTTGCAAGTCCGGATGGGAATTATGGACAGAGGCCCCATGGTGTAGAGGTACATAGTGTCTAGAGTCGATCAATTGCACTGATGGACTCAGAGTAGCATACTGTCGTCGTGCCTTGGAATTCAATCCGTAAAAAGGATTTACCACCTGGGTGATAAACTTTTAATAAAAAAAATTGAACATCGACGGCCAAACTGCGAACGTAGTCCACTCACTTAAAATGGAATCCCCACAAATACGCATCTGCATTACGCAGCAAAACACGATACGCAGCCTATTGACCATGGTGAAAAGATCCGATGCCCTGAATCGATCGTTCCAATGTGGTCTACAACATCCAATGCGCAGGCGTAGGAAGGGGGTAAACCACTGTCGAGGGATACCCACGGGTACAGCGTTCTGGCAAACGACGGGCGGAAAAAGCCAAGTGTTGCCAGCCAAAAGGATACAAGACGACCGAACAACGGTTGGGGTAGACTGACCCCATCGACGGAGGGCTTTCGAGTAGAGTGCGTCTGACTCCACGGCACGGTTTGAAGCTAGAAATATAAGACAACATCTTATGTGTAGCGGATGCCGTGGGTACGCTGCGTTCGTGCGTAGAATGCTCCACATTCTTCGGAGAGTATCTTAGTAGTGCGGCTCCCTACGATCGAAGCTGCGAGGATAAGACTTTACCTTCTTCGCAGTGAAAATAGTTGAGAAACGGTTATTCCACGATCGGGAAAAAACCCACGGGTAGAGTGACTCTCGACGCCGGGTGAGCCATTTGAGTCTGTTGGATGACGTCTTCCCCGGGAATCATCCGAGTAGTTGCGTTAAGTCCTGCGCGTGTGTCACAGGTGCGAGTCTAGGATAAGCTGCTCTCGATCGGCACACGACGGGCATAAGGTAGCAAACCTCGAATCCTGGAGATAAGAGGTTGGACTTCGAGTCGAGGAGGAGAGGTCAGGTCTCGAGTCTTCAGGAAGAGAGGTTTGTGTGGTCAAGCCAGAGCCTTTACCATAAGAGGTCGGGTCTCGAGTTGCAAAAGAAGAGATCAGGCCTTTAATCAACAAGATGAGGGGTATAAGCGTTTACCTCGAACCATTACGAATTACGAGGAGAGGTCAGGTCTCGAGTCGCTAGAGGAGAGATCGGGTCTTGAATCGTGCAGAGTAGAGGTATGTGTACGTCAATCTCGAGTCGATGCGAGAAGGGATCTGATCTCGAGTCGTGAGAGTAGAGATCTGCCCTCGAGTCGAGATAAGGAGAGTTTTGGGAACCTCGAGTCATTGCGAGGAGATGTCGGTCTCAAGCAAGTCGTTACAGGAGAATTCAGACTCCGATTCGTAATGATGAGAGGTATTACTGAGAGTGGTTACCTTGGAGCGCACTAACGAGTTTTTGTCATAACCTAGAAAAACCTTTCATTATTTAAAGTGTTCAGAAATAAGTTGCGATGTTCTGCTATTCCTGCATACTACTGAAACCTAAGATCCATCTTTTGCATATTTAAATTAGAATGCTCTCAATTTGGCTCGTTTATCGATTTTCATTCCGAGCCACTCAAGGTGTGAAGGCAAAATGTAGAAAAAAACGGTATTAAAAGAATAAAATCACTGAAATTTTTATCACCTGTTTCGGTGCTTCTTCAGGTGAAAATGTCACTTCAATCTTCCTAGCTCCCTAGCATTCAAAGACGTTCGAAGGCTCGAAGAAGGTGCCAACAAATAAATGAGAAACTAAGTGGGTGGTAATGAGTGAGCCACGGGAAAGACGAGGACACGTTTCTTGCACATTAGCATTTGATTGTACAACCACGTCGTCGTCATCGTGCTCGTCATCGTCGGCGTCTCTACCGTAATTTTCTGTTTTAACTTGAGCTTCATATAGGACTTGGATACTATGTAGAGTAAGGCATAAATGGCGGCTTTTTTCCCTTCTCGCTGTCATTCCGTGGGAAAATATTTCGACGAATGTGGGGAGCGATTTTTTTTTGCTTGGTTTCTGTGTGTGATCATGAGCAGACAAAGACAAGAATAATGAGATGGCTGAGAATGGGAAATGATGCAGGATTTCCGTTTCCTATTCCTGCTGGAACTCGACGCGGAAGGTTATTGGCACAGGCGACGTTTAGAGACGTTTCGGTTACGTTCTGTGAGTTTGTAGATGCTAGAGGGCTTAAAGTGATAGGAGTGGGAAGCACCGAGCGATGAGAATGAATGGATTGGAGTTTCCGATATGAGCTGTTGGCAACTTTGTGGACATTTTGTGTCCGGGAACTCGTCCGGACTAAACTAGTTATGTGGGAGTTATGCAACAATGTACCCCCTCGAGGAACGCCCGGGTGATCTAAAAACTTCGGAATGATTTAATTTGAGTTTTATAGTTCCTACACTTTGTCAGCTATCATGGGCCTCTCACTGCTAAGGTTGTAATAATAAATAAAAAATCCAACTTAATTTAAGAGATGTATTCAACGGTTTGTTTTTTTTTTATTTCACGAGACCAATTACTTCATCGTTTCGTTCCTTAATTAACAACTGTGTGGATAGGCACGATTTGCAATTACACATTTAGTTTGGTTTTCAAATTCAGTAATTCGGTTAGAATTTATATTATACCTGGTACGAGATAGGAATCGATTTCAAAATCTATTCAAATCCAACGAGACTATAAACTTTATTCTGACAAACGAGAAGTTGTATGAAGTGATCTTTGAAAAAGCGACACTCAGTTGTTTTCCCGACTAATTGAAAGTTAATTTACCTCAACAACGAATAAACATCTGGGGAACAGATAAATAAAAAATAAAGGCTTTGCACTAATCAGTGAAATGATGTCTTACACGTCCGATAAGTAGTTTATCTTAAAAAAATGAAAATTCGCGAAATTTCTGGAAGATTTAATTTTACTTTAAAAATGGAATTCGCACCCCAAATCATACGCTTACCTGCTGTTAACCCAGAAAACGATCTATGGCGACCGTCAAAATGCTCCTTATCGCTCTCTAAAATCGACATAAATCGATTTTGTTTAAAATATATCGACCATTAAATCAGTTTTTTATAATTTTTTTTGCAAAAAATTATTTGAAAATTTAACCGATTTTAAATTTAGATCTCAAGTTTTACCACATTTTTCTACAAACATGCACAATAGACCGGGTCGATTTAGGGTCATTTTCGAATTTCTCAAACCCTGGGGTCTTAAACGCTTTGTTTTGGTTCAAAACTCATCCATGATTTTTTGCAGATTTTTTAAGTAACGTTTATCTGAGTAAATTTGAGCATTTAAGATTGTATTGGAAAATTTAATATTATGTACTGAAAAATCATCATCATTTTTGTTTCTTCTGTTTAACCGAGCCTGCTGATGGTTTTTGTGCCAATTTATAAGTCCTTTAAAGGAAATTTCGCTGAACAATTTTGTCGAAGACCGTAACTTCGTATCTTATTAGACAAAAAAGTTATTAGCTGTTTAACAGGGGTATGTCTTTTGGCATTGATAAACAATAAATTCAAATGACATCACTGCTGTGTTCCTAGCGAGATATTTCATGACTACTTTTCACGCAATACTTCGCGGGGCACAAGCAGTGATGTCAATTCAATTTATTGTTTTTCAATGCCAAAAGACATACTGCTAATAAGCCTAATAAGATACGAAGTTACGGTTTTCGACAAAGATGTTCAGCGGAAAATTTCCTTTGAAGAACTTTTAATTTAGCACATAATCCATTAGCAGGCTCAGTTTAACAGAAGGAACAAAAATGGTGTTGATTTTTTAGTACCAAATATTCCATTTTTCCATATAACCCTAAAAATTCAAATTTACTCATGTAAACGTTACTTAAAAATTCTGCACAAAATCATGGATGAGTTTTGAACCATAGCGAAGCTTTTAAGACCCCAGGGTTTAAGAAATTCTAAAATGACCCCAAATCGACTCAGTCTAATGCACACTAAGGTGTCAACCAAATGGGTCATGTCGAATTTCGCAAACCGACCGTATACATTTTGTAGATTGGCCCAGAAAACTGACCTGTGTAAAATTTCGGCTCAATCGGTCTGATTCAGTGGTGCCTCAAAGTGCTCAAAGTATCGGTTTTTTGATCCTCAATAATCACCAGAGGAGCAAAGGAATTTTAATTTTAATGACAAATGACATGAAAAATGCACAAAACGTCTAAATCTTGTATTATCTCGAAAAAAATTGGTAAAAAATCGACTTTATGGGATTTTTACTGGCTGGTTTTTGGAAAACCGAAATTAAATTTCAAAATTTGGATCAGATCACTTGTTTTTTTACGAATTTGAAAAATCGCAACAAAGCCAGAATTCTTGGATTATTTACATAGTATTCCGTCTCACGACATAACTTGACGAACATAATTCCTAAAATTCACTCGGTCTATGGCAACCGTTCTCCAATTTCTCGGGCATCCCACGTTCGCCAGATCACGCTCCACTTGGTCTAACCATCTCGCTCGTTGCGCCCCCGTTCGTCTTGTTCCTACCGGATTCGTAGCGAACACCTGTTTTGCAGGACAGTCGTCCGGCATTCTCGCAACATGTCCCGCCCAGCGTATCCGACCAGCCTTCATCACCTTCTGGATACTGGGTTCGCCGTAGAGTCGCGCGAGCTCGTGGTTCATCCTTCGCCTCCACACTCCGTTCTCCTGTACGCCGCCAAAGATGGTTCTTAACACTCGTCGATCAAATACTCCGAGTGTACGCAGGTCCTCCTCGAGCAATATCCATGTCTCGTGCCCGTAGAGAACAACCGGTCTAATAAGCGTCATATACAGGTTACACTTCGTGCGAGGGCTAAGTCTTCTCTACCGCAGTTGCTTGTGGAGTCCGTAGTAGGCACGACTTCCACTGATAATTCGCCTCCGGATCTCACGGCTGGTGTCATTGTCTGCGGTCACCAGTGAGCCGAGATAGACAAAGTCTTCGACTATCTCCAGCTCGTCGCCGTCGATCGTGACCTTGTTATTACTGGACAAGCGGGTTCGGTCGGTCTCGGATCCGCAGGCCAGCATGTACTTTGTCTTGGACGTATTAATCATCAACCCAATCCTTCCTGCTTCGCGTTTCAGTTTGCGGTAGATCTCCTCCACCGCCGCAGATGATCTGCCGACTATATCAATGTCATCGGCAAAGCAGATAAGTTGACAGGATCTGTTGAAAATCGTGCCCCGCATTTCGCCCACCGCTCGTCGAATAACACCTTCTAGCGCCACGTTGAACATCATGCAGGATAGACCATCACCTTGTCGAAGCCCCCTGCGCGATTCGAATGAACTCGACAATTCACCCGAAATCCGCACACAGCACTGCGTTCCATCCATCGTCGCCTTGATCAGTCTAATCAGCTTCCCGGAAAAGCCGTTCTCGTCCATGATTTTCCATAGCTCGTTACGGTCGATCGTGTCGTATGCGGCTTTGAAGTCAATGAATTGATGGTGCGTAGGGACTTGGTGTTCACGGCATTTTTGGAGGATTTGCCTTAATGTGAATATCTGGCCCGTCGTAGACCGTCCCTCCATGAAGCCGGCCTGATGACTTCCCACGAATCTGTTTGCTTGCGGCGTTAGGCGGCGGAGTAGGATTCGGGACAACACTTTGTAGGCGGCATTGAAGACAGTGATCGCTCGGTAGTTCTCACAGTCCAATTTTTCGCCCTTCTTGTGGATGGGGCATATTACCCCCTCCTTCCACTCCTCCGGTAGCTGTTCTATGTCCCAGATCCGCACTATCAACCGGTGTAGACAATCGGCCAACTTGTCCGGGCCCATTTTGATGAGTTCAGCTGCGATGCCATCCTTCCCAGCCGACTTGTTTCTATTCAACTGGCGAATGGCTTCCTTAACTTCACTCATCGTTGGGAGTGGCTCCTCTTCGTCGTTGGATACGCCGGCGATGTACCTTCCCCCACCGTCTTGATCTCCTGCATGTGCGCCGTTCAGGTGTTCATCGAAGTGCTGCTTCCACCTTTTGATCACCTCACGATTGTCCGTCAGGATACCCCCGTCCTTATCCCGGCACATTTCGGCTTGCGGCACGAAGCCTTTGCGGGATGCGTTGAGTTTCTGATAGAACTTTCGTGTTTCTTGGGAACGATGCAGCTGCTCCAGCTCCTCGAGCTCCTCCTCCTCCAGGCGGCGCTTTTTCTCCTGGAAAAGTCGGACTCGCTGCCTCTTCCGCTGTCGGTGATTTTCCACATTTCGACGGGTGCCTCTTTGCACTACTGCCGCCCGCGCGGCCTTCGTCCATCACCCTCCTACACTCCTCGTCGAACCAGTCGTTCCGTCGAGTTCGCTCCACATAACCGATGACGTTCTCCGCAGCACTGTTGATGGCTGTCTTGATGGTATCCCAACTGTCCTCGAGAGGGGCTTCGTCAAGCTCGCCCTCTGCCGGCAGCGCTGCTTCGACCGATTGCGCGTAGTCTGCCGCGATCTCAGGTTGCTTCAGTCGCGCGATATTTAACCGTGGCGGGCGCCAGTTCCGCGTGTTGTTCACTACGGAGAGTTTTGGGCGCATCTTCACCATCACCAGATAATGGTCCGACTCGATGTTGGCGCCCCGACAGGATCTGACGTCGATGATGTCCGAGAAGTGCCGGCTGTCGATCAAAACGTGGTCGATCTGTGATTGAGTTTGATACGGTGATCTCCAGGTGTACTTGTGTGGGAGGCGGTGCTGGAAAAAGGTACTACGTACGGCCATTCGTTTGGAGGCGGCGAAATCGATAAGTCTGAGGCCGTTTTCGTTGGTCAGCTGGTTCGACTGAACCTTCCAATTGTCGGTTTGAATTCCTCCTCCTGGCCGACCTGAGCATTGAAATCCCCGATGACGATCTTGATGTCATGTTTTGGGCAACGGTCGTATTCACGCTCCAGCTGCGCGTAAAATTCGTCTTTGTCGTCACCGGTACTTCCAAGGTGAGGGCTGTGCACGTTGATGATGCTGACCGGCCCTTGATTCTCAACCGACACATTCGTGAGTTGATCGGCCACCACCCGATCACGCGCTTTTGCATCTTTCCCATCACTATAAAAGCTGTTCCAAGCTCGTGTGTGTTGCCGCAGCTCTGGTAGATGGCACGACCATCTGGATACGTTCGTACCGTGGAGCCCTTCCAGCATACCTCCTGCAGAGCTACGATGTCGAATTTGCGGCTCTTCAATTCGTTGGAGAGCACGTGGGTACTGCCCACAAAATTTAGAGATCGGCAGTTCCATGTTCCAAGTTTCCAATCGCTAGTCCCTTTTCGTCGCGTGGGTCTTTGCCGATTTCCATCCGAAATTTGTTGTTCGTTGTTCGTTGCTTCTGTTTTTTGTAGCCACAGGCTCGCAAGGCCCGCAGCTAACCCCACTATCTCGCAGGAGGACTGTCGTGATGTTGCTGTTTTGGGTCCCGAACACCACCAGGACGTTGTTGCACTCCGCACGCCGCCCCTGACATGGAGAACAGACGCGTACGAAGCCCCCCATCTCAGTCTGCATGCGACCAAAGCATCCACCGGGGTTGGGTACGCGATCTCCGCTAAGGTTGCTCGCACCCCAGCTAGCACCACGGGGAGGTTGAGAATCGGAGTTGCAGACAAGAGGTGATATGACCACTACCCGAAAGTTGGGTGTATAGGGTCTCGAGTTGCACATTGTCTACCGTTCACTAGAATTCTTGGATTAAGTTCAGAATCAAAATTTTTACTTTTGAATCTTGTTGGATTAGCTTGCTAAAATTCTTCCGTACGCATGCGGGCCGCTATTTAAACTGAAATCTGGCACCAGACGTTCGATTTCACACACGGGCAAACTTCAATAGGTACAATTTACAGATTTCGAATCTTATTTTTGACCTAAAATTTTTCATGTTTTTAATAAAATGTTGAAAAATAGATTAAGATAAAAAAATCCATTTGGATTTTTGAATATCCAGGAAAGTCAGTGTAAAATTGAGCAATCTGACAAGCTTTTGTTAAAAGGTTGTTCGATTTTTTCAGCAGGTATCCGGGCCGGACAAATCTGGGCAATTTTATCTTGAAACCTGTCAAAATCCGGGCATTTGATTACAAATTTTCGACCAAAAATACGGGCAATATCCGGGAAAGATTATGAAAAAGAAACTCGAATTAGTAATTTTTTTTTTCATCTAAATTCATCATCAGATTTTTATTCATATTTCAGGCTTCCAAAAACCCATTCATAATTATTTTTATTAAACTTGCTTAAGAAATTTCGACGCCTAAATTAAAAAAGTTTTAAAACAAAATTTGAATTTTTTTTTTTTGGAAAATAAACTTAATAAATCCGGGTATTTTTCAATCAAATCCGGACAACCGGGCTGGATCGCACTTTTCCCAAATTTTTTATTGAAAATCCGTATAAAACCAATCTGACAAACCTATGTAAAGTAAAATTATAGATTCATAATTTAAAGTTTTACATACAAAGTATTGTGTCTCGTAATGAGATCCTTGAATCGGTGCTTGAAAAAAAAAATGAATTACGAATTCGTAGTAATGAATTTGAATTTACCATCACATATTCTCTATTATAGACTTTTCCGATTATCATAAATACACTATCTTCTTCTTCTTCTTGTTCTGTTGTTGACTGTAGTTTTCAATCAACGGTGGGATGGGACCGGTGTCGATGACCATATGCCCAAAATACACTATCAAATACCCGTTATTTCGAAAACCGTTTAGTGTTCAAACCAAATTTTAGCTGCGTACTGTTGTTTACATCCAAGATAAGTAAGCGTTGTGATTTTTGTCGTTTTTCGCCTGGAAATCGGAAAATTTCTGACCTTACTTAAAAGAAGCAAAGAAAACGGACTGTGCACAAATGGAGCACTGTGAGTGGTCTTTCAGTCAGAAAATTTGCTAAAGAAGAAGGTGTGAGTGTCGGAGCAATTCAAACCGTCATAAGAAAGTATGGAGAACAGTGTACATTCGCAGATTCCCCCAAATGCGGTAGGAAATCTGACCCTGCTGACCCTACAATGGAAAAAAAAAATCAAGGATTACTACAATCGTCATCCTTCGGCATCAGTACGGGATGTGGTTAAGGAACTTGGCATCGAGTAACGTTATGCGTGCCAAAAAGAGAATTTGATTTCAGACCAACCGCAAGCAAAAGCAGCCAAAAAGACTGATTTTACTAAAACCGGTGGTTTTTTTCAATTTTAAAATTTAAAGATAGATGATGAATTTTCATTCAACACCTCAAATCAGTTATTTTTTTAGGCATCCCATCAAAATTGGCCTCTGTCCTCTTCTCGATGACGATGTCAAAAATCAGTTTTCGAGGAGCGCTTGTCAAATAATATGGTACAGAAGTTGCGTATCCTGAATAACATTTCAGTCATGGAAGTCATGGAAAAGTTTTCGACGCGAGGGCTAAAATTCCACTAATCTAGATTAAGTACATATCGAACTGAGCAAAATCATAATGATATAATAAAAATCGATTCAAGCGTAGTTAAATTTACTCTAAGCAAGTCAAAAAGTTCACAGTAAAGGATTTATTTCCTCCTATCTCGTACCAAAGGCAACCGAATTACATTGATCTTTCAAAGCTAGTGTAGCAAATTAGTAAAAGAAGAGGTGATTGGACGGATCATAAGATTGCTAGTGATTGACTTTTGTGGAAAGAATTAACACGCGGAAAGGTCTTAACTAACAGTTTCAACAGCTTGGTGTATTTGGTTTCGTAATCAGCTCGAGGGAATATTGCTAATGTCAATATCGTGACCAGTGTTCGGGAAGAGGGCGATAGTGGTGTTACTATTAGTAGTAGTAGTAGCAGCAGCATTAGCAGCCGAAACCTTTGCAACTAGAACAGCGTCTCCTTGGACCACTTCCGCGAAGGACCCGGAACGCAAGGATCGACCGGGGACAGCGGCGCCTGGGAACTATCCTCGTCTATTGTCAGAATAGGTAGCTCGAGAATCACAGAGGGACTTTTAATATTAGTGCTATGGTTTTTGATAATAACATTAACTTCAACGCATTTATTGTTACTCTCCCGGTCCTCGTCGTCCTCTACTTGATTGCTAATATCGTCGGTATCGTTCCTACTGTAAGTTCTAGAGCTAGAGTTATTGTTGTTCTTACTGTAATGGGTACTGCTGATCTCATGACCGCTGGGTAAGCGACTGGGTAGACTGCTGGTGCTCCGGCCACTGGTCATCACTTCCGTCGTCGACGTCTGGAGGGTGTTCTTTGGTTGATGAGAGGACACCGCCATTGACGAACAGGCCCTCGGGGATGGTGATCGATCCCGACCCGGCCTTTCGATGATTGCTTTCGTTTCGATTTTCGTCACCAGATTCGCTCGGTCCGGTTTCGATTTGAGCCGACCGCGTCGATTGCTATTTGAAAGACTACTTAAACATCTAATATCATTGGGAGTTTCGATATCAACAAAAACGGTATCACTGGCTGCACCGTACGGTTGATGCTGCACAATCTTTGGCTGTTGACTGTGAATACTGCTGCTGGTGCTACTGCTGACCCCACCGAGGCCAGTGGCAGCCGACAGGGTCCCGGAAGTGCTGGGACCTGCCACTGTGATGGCCATCGGTGTTACGGAACACTCACCTTCGTCTGGAATACTAAGCTCATCGCTATCGGTGCTGAACTGTTGCAAATCTTCATCGGTGTCCGCACAGCTTTCATCAAACACGGAATCGGATCCACAGCTGCGTATATCACTGTCCTGGCAGTCTGCCGACGACATCTTGAAGGAACTAAGCGACGCAAGGGGAGCTCTACGTACAATGACACTACTGCTAGGATTATTATTGGCTATACTAATATCATCTATTCTACTACTACTGCTATAGTTTTGCCGTGGCGGTCTATGGCTATGGCTAGGTTCAGCACCATTCGTATCAGGATATTCGGATATACAGTCGATCGAGCTGTCGTCGTACAGCTGATACTTCCTACTGACAGAATAACGTTCGCGGGTCGACAGACCCCCGGATTTGTGCGTAATGCGTTCACTGGGGCAAGGCGAAGATTTCGGAGTGGCTTCGATGATGTTGATCCCGGGATAGAATGCGTCCCAGTCGGCACAAGTGGCACCCACCGCACCACCATTAACGGTCACGTGGCTGCCCCGACGATCCTCACCACGACACTGCTGCCGCGAGGGTGATCGCGAAATCGGTGGCAAGGAGGACAACCCCAGCGTAATGGCCGAGCATCGTCGCTCCAGAAATGAGCTCTCGGTACTGCAGCAGGTCATCGCACTGCTGCGCCGTGATTCGATACCCTGTGAAATAAAAAATATAACCACATCTGTAGCTAAGTACTTCTCCAGTCAATTTACAATTCTTATAACAAACTTGTCATAAAAAAGGTAACTCACCCTGCCCGGCACCGACAGGAAGTTCCCGGGCGGATAGCCAACGTCCGCCGTCGTCGTGAACTGATCGAACTCGTCGTCAGCTTCCTCGCCGTCGCTCTCTAAAAAATAGTCATCCTGCCCGAAGCTTTCCCCCATGTTGTAGGCACTGAGAATCCTCGAGGACACCGAAACGCTGTTCCGGTGCCCCCGACTGCTGGCATAGGAATATCGTCGGGGTGGGTTCAACAGGCTGCTGTAGCCACCGCTGATGGACGAGAAGCGTGAGTTCCGATTCAGTAGCGGCGGGGCACTAACGTTTCCCAGGGATAGCAACCGGTCCCGCTTCAGGCCCGGATAGTTCACGTGTAGTTCCTCCTGTAGCAGCGAAAAGGCGGTTGCCTCGATGGCCTCCTGCAGCTCCCGCTCTTCCTCCTCCTGGATGACGGCAGCCGCCACGGCCGCTATCGTCGGATCCTGGCGGGAGAATAAGAATGTTATAAAATCCCGACAGATACAAAAATGAATAATTGTTGCAGTTCTTATGTACATTGCATTCAGAATAGGACATTTGAATAAAGAAAACTGATGTCTTTTCTGGAGTTTTCTGTGGTATTTTTTGTACTTGTTTTTACATGATTAAGTAGATTTTTAGAATTAGTTTTACAAAAATGTACAGATTTATATTTTATATGAATATTGAGGAAAGTTTTCGGAATAGAGTGATGAGTAAACCGCGGGTTTTTGATAAAAAATAACTTTTAAATTGATCTTTTTGTTGACCTTTAATTCTTAGTTTCAATTACAAAAACTATTATGAATTTAAACACTACAACCTGTCAAAGGTTCTAAGAGTTGTATACACAAATGCATTTTTTTCCAAGATTGTGTAATCACTTTATACATTTGAGCGTGATCTGTGATATGTTTTTGGCATTTAGTTTTATCAGTCAATCTTAGCTATTCCTTAAAAATAAAATACTAATTTGGCCCCTGGAAAAAAGGGGCAAAAAGGCATAAAAGCTAAAAGATCATCAAATATAGTTTTAAATATGAAGAATTGTCATGGGATTTAATTCCAACAGTTTTGCACTTTTACCTCTTGGGCTCTATGGGCCTCAAATGAAAAAAAAAATCCAAGAAATTATTTTAAATTTTTTTAGTCGAATCGATGAAATGCCTATAGTGAGTGCGCTTATGAAAAATACTTATAGAAGAAAAAACAGTGGTCGGCTCAAATAAAAATCCACCCCTCGTTTTAACCGTAAAATGCCGATATTTTCAGTTTCTCAAAATCTTCCATTTTCAAGCTTATTGAAATAATTTTTAATGTATTTAAAGGATAAAACTCCTAAAAAATATTCGTCAGTGTTGCAAAAACTCTTATGGCCATGGTTGGCTTGTGATATAGCTCAGTTGGCAAGTCTGTTGTCTCCTGAGCCGATGTCCACGAGTTCGAGCCCAAGAGCAAACATCGAACACAGTTGTACCGGATAAGTTTTTCAATAACGATCCGCCAACTGTAACGTTGATAAAGTCGCGAATGCCATAAAGATGGTAAAACGACTATAATCGAAACAAAAAAAAAAATTATGGCCATGGTTACGAATTTTTATTGCTAAAAAATGTTATGGTTATTTGATATGGATGTTTTTGGTTTTTTCACGAAATTTCTATCAACATTACAAATTTATGCGAAACTCAAGGTTAAAACAGATTCAGATTTAAAAAAAGGATATCGATTTTTGATGAAAATGACCAAAAATGACACCCGATCCAAACACCATGATTCATAATTCGTTAGATATCAATTGCTTTTATCAAGAAGCGTTCACCAGAAAACGGTTAAAAAAGCTTATGGCCTCGAATCCGGATAGAACAGGGGTTAGATTACAAGAAATTGTGACACACAACAGACCCCTTTCTCAAAAAGGTCCTCAAATAGCAATCATTCCGGTAGCTAGCAAAAGCAAAAGCCCAGAGCCAGAATGGTATCGATTTTTTGTCGTGCTCGAAAGCTTGTTCCCAACAGCGACTAACAGCCAGACGAGCTCAAATCGTTCCATTGGTTCCGGATCCTTCCAAAACGGAACCCTGAAATCAAGGATATTCACAACTTCCTGTTTTGTGTCTGTGTCTGTCTGTCTGTGTGTTTAGCAGTTCATCGAGTGTCGTTAATCAATATAAAGGTTTTCAGGTTGATCACAAAAGTTTATGTTTGTTGAAGTGAATCTGTAAGAAAAAACAAACAGAAACTCATATATGGGGATTTTTTTTTATTATCTGACGGGTTTGCGCCGGGGGTCTTCGGATTTTCTCCAAAATTTCAAATTTTGTTCGTTTCAGCACCATAAAAAAACATGTAAATCCCCATATATCAAATTCGCAAATGACAATAAAAAATCGGAAACGGAATGATTCAATGTTTTCAGTGTTTCGACCTTTCGAACAAAACCTTCATTTCAAAAGGCAGAGGGCAAGAACGTTAAATCACAGAAAACAGACGTACAAGCTAGCCAACTAAACTTGTGAAAAAATTAAAAATTCTGATTTTCTTCACAACACCAAACAAAACTGAGCTAATATAGTGTCATTACTGAAAAAACCTGGCTTCATGTTATAAATCTTTAAAAGTGATTTATTTTTCAAGCAAAAACAATAAATTTATGGATTGAATAAACAAACCAATCACAAATGTTAATTTATTTTACTGTTTGGATTGAAAAATTACAAACGCTTGAAAAATTATGTTAAATTGATTGATTTCATTACTTCTTAATGCATTTTCTTTGGTCAACACCCAAATACAAAAAATATCAAGAAATTTGAACATCAGTTATCAAGAATCTCAAAAGTAAGTTTCTAGAAAAATATTCAATGTTTCAATTTTGGCAAAATTACACAGAAAATGATATTTTTCTGGAATGTGACCTAAACACAATCCTTAAGCTTTCTACTGAAAATGAGTTTGTTAAGTTTTGTTCTTTTGATTGGAATATTTAAAACAGAAAAAAAATATCACGATTTTCATACGATTCCAAATTTAAAAATAAAGAGCAAAGTTTTTCACTTAAACATTACTACTGTAGTCAGTCATACTTTTGAAAGTCAAAACGAATGATTTTTACTACTGCACAGACGTCTCGGCTATTTTTTGTAGCCTTCTTCAGTGGAGAATTATTGTCCATAACTGACTAAAGTGTTAACAATAAAAAAAATAAAAAAAGAATCATCCAGTAGCAAATCAATAAAAAAATATAAGACGGATTTTTTCTTTATATTGATACAACATTAATTCTTAGTTTCTCAAAAATTTAACACACATTAAACTGAGTTTTTCCTCTGAGGTCAAAACAGAAAATTAAAAAAAAAAATCCAATAATTCCATGATTCTTAAAAAAAGAAAGACTACTGAAATTCTGCTAAAAACTTTGTGATTGAACTCTTTGGAATTATATTTTGAAATCATTGTTTTAAATTAACTGAATTAACGACAATAATCTAAAAAGGTCAAAACTCAAGATGATTAAATTTCTGAATTTCATTAAAATAACGGAACTTTTATGCTAATTTTCGATGAGGCACAAATATTAATGAATATGTTTATTGCATGAAGAAAATAACGATAATACTTATCTTCAATATTTTCCAGAACACCTAAAAGGTTCACTCCGAACGTTTCTCCCCCGCTTAGTGTGAACGGCCGATCAAGAAGTTTTAGATTTTATATCGAGCAACACCATCTGGATTACGCTCTGGTTGTCCGATAATTTCTTGACAGTAATTCGATTTAAAATGTTTTTGTTGTCACATTTCATAACTTTCAGGCACAAATTAAACTTGTGAATTTTTGGTTAAAATTTTTGAAAATTTTCCAGCCCAAAAAAACACAACAATCATCCTCTTTCCGAACTTTCAGGCAATAACCTATAAACCATTTGTGATCTTTTGCTATTTTTACGTCATTTTGGTTAATTTATGTATTCGTACAATTGTACATAAGGCACAACGCTTCCAAAAACAAATTGCGCAACATATGGAAGCGCAGCTTCTTTCCTACAGAAACCTAGGAGCTACTTTTTTGTCATTTCTTCCTCAAAATTTACCTCTTTGAGACGCTCAATGAGTGTCTCCTTCAAAATAGCACAGAATTTTTCAATGGGTAGTAGTTACGATGCGTTAGAAGAATTTATGTTCTTGGATACAAAGGTGACTTTTTAGCTTTATATTGCCTTTAGGGCAGGGATGAGCAACAAGCGGCCCGCGAAGCTTATCTCGAATTAAAATTAATTCAAAATATTTTCTACGATGGAGTGTTGATTATCATAAAATAACAGTCCTACTGAACCCAAAAAAATTTATATCAAGAAATTGCTCAAATATGCACATCTAGATTATTGACTTTTAAGCTTTTTTTGAGTTCCTTTAAAGGCATAGATGCAATATTGTTTATTGGAAAAATGTATTAGGGGGAAGTCGTCTACTACCGGACACTTAAGGTTTTTAAGCAATAACTTCAAAAATAGATTTTTGTAAATATTGGTTCCTCTACTGATTTGAAGAGTGTAAATATTATGATCACTTAACGATATTAGAAAAAAAAAATTTACAACATATTCATGTGGTAAGAGAAATCATTTCATGTTAGTTTTCACTAATTTCCAAAAGTGTTGTCTGTGGCCGGACACTACGAATTACTTCACCAAAGTTCACAAAAACGTAGCAAATGGCACAAAAACGTAGCAAAATTACTGAAATCACTTGCACAGGTCTTGTGAGTATGTGTTTTCCAATTCTGAACGTTCTATGAAGCCAGTCATAAAAGTTTTTTGACAAACCAGGATGAAACATTTGTTTTGAAAAAAACTAGAGAAAAATTGTCTATGACCGGACAGCAGAATCACAAGTTTCTCAGAGGACCAAAATAGTTTCGTTATTGAATCCTTATCTTCTGCTAACCATTTGAGGGTGCTATAGAGATGAAAAAATGAAAGTTTCAAGTTGAAATCATCTTTAATTTTAAAATTTTCTTGTCCGGTCATATTCAACAACTTGTCCGGTCATAGACAAATCGCATTTTTTTAAATTTTCCTACTATTTCGTTTGAACTTCCGTTTTATTATCTTCTATTGTAGCCGAAAGATAACCAATCAACAATGTCGTTCATGTGCAGTTCAAATTTTACAAGCCGAAAAAACTTACCACAATACAAATGCAAAGTTTAGGCGATCCTCTCCATACTACTAGGCAAAAGCTTTAGATACCTATCATTGGTTTACCTTTTCAGATTGGATTACCATATTTCTAACATCATATCAGGCTACAATTTACTTTATTTTCATGGCGTTAAATCATTACTAGGATATTGTGTTTTCGGAAAATCAATGTTGTCCGGCCATAGGCGATGTCCGGCCATAGACGACTTCCCCCTATAGGAGTTAGTTGGGACATTATTTTTCGTTTCAAGCAAAGATCGAATTGTATCATAAAGTGAAGTTTTAAGGAAGAAATAAGGAAAGTTTTATAATACAGACTGGGTGAACGATTGCAATAGATTGCTTATCGATATGGCTCAGCAAGATTCTGATTTTTCGAAAATAGTGTAATTTGTGATTCAACCCAAAAAGTTTGTTACGATTACACAGGGGAACCGCATTTTTGGTGCCTATGTTTCAACAACTGATTTTGTAAGATTTTGACGTCTGAATTCAAAAAATTTCAAGCATTTTTCTTATCACTTCTAGTTTCGGGGATATGGCGTATGGAAATTTTGAAATTGATAAGTTCCTATAAGACCCATCTTTCATAACTGATAAATTAATAAACCTACATAAAATCCAAAAGCTGATATTGAATCAAATTGCTATCCTTCATTCAATCAAGGACTTAGCTATTGCCTAGATATTCCTGTATCAGAGATTCAACGACATCAGAGATACAAAAAAAAAATAACGCTACAATTTTTAAAAATTCCGAAAAATAATATTACGATTTCTCCTGACATCATTAAAGAAAATCATTGAATATTGGATATTAAAGATTTTAGTTCATTCAATAATTTTATTGAGACTGCGAAATGATTTGACTAACGGTTTTAAAAATATCAAAGATCCAATTTAATTTAATTTTACTTTGAAAATTGGTCAAAATTTCCAATGTTTGCAGGTTTGGAAAAAAATGACAAACAGAAAACTCCCAAAATATTATTTTAAATTCATAATTACTCGTGATCTTGGGAAAGTTGGTCATTGATTCAATGAGTATTTGTATTTTTCAGTTTTGTCAACATACAACAACTATTTTTTTTTACTTATTTTTAAAAGTTATCTCGAAAACTGGGCCTGATAAAAAAACTAATTGAATATTTAAATTCAGTGCCCCCGAATAAATCAAAATCAGTTCTGAAATTCCATGCACCTCGGAAAAATGAAAATTTTGTTGTCTTGATGTTATTTTCAGAAATTTCACAGGCAAATCAGGCTCGATTAAATTGAGTCATTTTATGATTCAGCCTTAGAAAACCTATCCCAGAGCTATCTCTATGAAATCAATAAAATTTATGAAACCTGGTGAAATTTTTTAGACTCAAGAATATAAACTGTAACATTGACAAATTTGGTTAAAAATCCGTGAAATTATGAATTTTTCATGATTATTTTTACCGTGCTGATCACCTCAATGCAAGATTTAATATGCAACTTCAAATAAAAAAAAACACTGTTTACAGAAAACAAAGTTGAGGTTTCACGACAAAGTTTAAATAGATTGTGAAAAAACTTTTCGAGAACGGGCACTGAAAAAGATCACTAAGGTAAAACTCCATGAAGCTTTTCAATGCAAGTGGTACCATTGCATCGATTCGAACAAAAGAACAGGGTTCAAATATTTTCACGAACCATAGCAAGACTTTCAATTTTTTTCTGTTTTTATTGAATAAAAGGGAAGCAAATGATGAATATTCGCTTAACATTTCAAATCAAGTACAACATTTAAATTATCGAAAAATGGTCACGATTTAGTGATAACTACCTGTTTTTTTTTTGTTAATGCGGAAGAATTTCAAATTAAAAGTGGCCCGTTGTTTCAAAAGGTTGCTCACCCCTGCTTTAGGGCATCCTTTGAATAGTGAAACGAAATAAAAATAAATCGAAATGGTGCAGAAGACCACTTTACAGCTTGTTTTGAACTTTCAACTGACCAAAGAATGCAAATCCAGCAGCAGAGTGCTTATTAGGTGAGATTAGTAATATTTACAGTAACTCGAGTTTTCCTTTAAAACAAACATCACTGTCGGTCCATTTCGAATTTAGCAACATTCTGATGAAGCCTTAAAAAATTAACTACAAAAGTAGCTATTAAGTCGATTTTAAAATTTGTGATGAAAATCGGTCCAATAGTTTAGCTGATGGAGCCAAAACTGCAAACCGGTTTTCTGCGAATTGTGTTTTCGAAGTTTTCTAAAATCACTTTCAAATACTAGTTATATATAATTAAATGCAGTAAAAATTATATTTATGCCTAATTTTATCAATAATCTGATGAAATATTATCAAAAATGAAAAAAAGTTGGAAAACAGTTTTAGTCTCAACTTTACAGTAAAACTACAAGTTATTTTCCAACATCGCTTTTTTAGGAAGTAATGTTAATTTTGTGAATATTTGCACACATTAAATTTGCCTCATTGCTCCTTGATTGGTTCTTGTTATAAGCAATTTAAAAAAATAAAATATACTTTGTAAATTACACACTTTCAGCTATCATTATGCAAATTTTCAAACAAAATTACTCAACGAGTAATTTTTAACAGCGTTTGCAAAGTGATGAAATTTGATGTGGGACACTAAAGCTTAGTTCTTTTAGAAATGGGACAGTTACGAATGCCTGTATCTAAAAAACCATTCGTTTGAACGAAATACTTTCTATGAAGAAAAAGAAGGTAATGTTATTATCTTTCATGAAAAAATTTGAAAAAAAATATTTACCGTTTTTTGCTAAAGAAATTTCTACTTTATTCTTGGTATCTCCCATTGGCCGGCGCACACTTTTTTCAGCCATGGTATTGATCAGTTTCTCCAACTTATACTTCGTAAAATCTATATTTTAGGTAGCTTCACCCTCCTTCTTCAATTTCTGATACTTTTTGGTCCAATACTTCTCTGGAAACTGGAAACTGGAAGCATTTTAGTGGATACAGTTGTTTCGAAATGATCAAATTATATTATTTTTGACCACATTTTTGAACGTTTTTTTTTCGGTACCGGTTTTACAGCTTAAGAGTTTTGGAACTATCAAAAAATGGTTGTTTGAGGTTGGATTTCAATGAGTCATCACTAGGCAACACTTTCAGCTTATCGGAGAAAATTGTTTTGGACATTTCAGCGATCTACCCTAAGTTTTTCGTTTATTGAAAATTAAAAATGCTGGTATGAGACTTGACTTCCTTGATGATCCTTAACCGTTGTTGCCGATCATGTGCTTCTCTCCAATGCTTGATTTTAACTTTGTGGACATTATTGACAGTGTTTGCATACTTATCCACCACAAAAACTCAGTAATTCTTTGAATAATCAACGGTGTTGTCAGCTATCAATTTGATAATGACGTATTTTCAAGGAAACTGTGCAAAATTATTTTTTTCTTTTTCTCTTGCATCGTACATATCTCAAAAACGCGTAAATTTTAAATTTTGAAAAAAATAGGGCGAATAGTACTTTTTACAGGCAACAAAATGCTGTCAAAATTTTCAATATTCAATGACTAGTTAACGAGCTATTAGCAAATGAAAGTGTCCCATTTCTAAAAGAACTAAGCTTTAGACTGAGTCGATTTGGGGTCATTTTTGAATTTCTCAAACCCTGAGGTCTAAAAAGCTTCGTCTTGGTCCAATCTCATCCATGATTTTTTGTGGAATTTTAAAGTAATGTTAAACATGAGTAAATTTCAAGTTTTAGGTATGTATGGCAAAATTGAATATTTTGTACTGGAAAATGAACATCGTTTTTGTTTCTTCTGTGGAACTGAGCCAGCTGTCAGTTTTTGTGCCAATTTATAAATTTCCCAAAGGAAATTTTCCACTGAACAACTTTGTCGAAGACCGTAACTTCGTATCTTATTAGGCAAAAAAGTTTTTAGGTGTTTAACAGAGGTATGTCTTTTCGCACTGATAAACAATAAATTCAATTTACATCACTGCTAGAGTCTTGCAAAGTATTGCAAGAAAAGAAGTCATGCAATACTTCGCTAGGCGCCCTGCAGGGATGTCAATTGAATTTATTGTTTATCAATGCGAAAAGACTTACCTAATAAACACCTAATAACTTTTTTGCCTAATAAGATACTAAGTTTCAGTCATCGATAAAGTTGTTCAGCGGAAAATTTTCTTTAGTAAATTTATAAATTGGCAAAAAAAACTGACATCTGGCTCGGTTCCACAGAAGAAACAAAAACTATGTTGATTTTTCAGTACAAAATATTCAATTTTGCTATACAAACCTAAAACTTCAAATTTACTCATGTAAACGTTACTTAGAAATTCTACAAAAAATCATGGATGAGTTTTGGACCAAGACGAAGCTTTTGAGACCCCAGGGTTTGAGAAATTCAAAAATGACCCCAAATCGACTCAGTCTATTGGGACACTCTTTACAAAAAGTAACACTTGAAATTAACCCTTTTTGAGATGTCTAAGATTGCCGTTCCGCGACCTCCAAGTCCGATAAACGTTCAAAAATGCAAAAGCTCAATCCAAAGCAGTAAGTTATAATGACTGCCTTAGTGATGCAAAAATAAAGGAAGTGAAATTTTGTGCAGTCAAAAAAATTATCTAGAGATAAATTACAGCCGTCTATTAAAACTTTAGTGAGGCATTTGTTTGAGCTCATATACGATTACGCTTTTTTGAGAACTGGGCACTTTGCATTTGAAATTTACACACTTTTTCTTGAAGATTTTTTGTTCCAGTTTGTACGTCTGTTCTCTGTGGTATAACTTCTAACAGTTCAAGTACGATATCTGCTATGTTTTTTTTCTAACGGAAACTATTTTCGAGGATATCCTCTTGTGAAATTCAATCGGTTGAGATTGGCTGTCTGTCACCCTAATGGTTGACGGTTGATCAGACATGAATAAAAACGCTCGAAGCCGGTGATGATGGTCTGTTGTCAGACGGTTTTGAAACGGAAGAAATTCATAATCCTCATCGCGTTGCTTCCTGGTTTGGCTTGGCTGTTCGATGTTTGATGTCTCCTCTGCTCCGGTGCTTTTATTCACCTTGTCGATGTTGTGTTTTTGCTCCATTTTTTTTCTCTCAAAACTCTGTCGCAGGTCGGTAGTTTGGTGTTGTTTTGTTTGGGGCTGTAACGACAAGTGAAAAAAGCGGAAGTTTTGCTTGCTGCCCCCAAGGATGGATGGCCAATTCGAACGGATGGATGGATGAAATTGTCCGGATGTAAAATCATCGTCGAACGTTGAGGGCGGAAGTGCTGGAGCATCGACTTGGAGGGGTGAATATGACCTTTCAAAATGGTGCTGCTGTCTGTGAACTATCGTATTGGCAGAAAATGTACAGGAAATGTTTTTTGGTGTGTTGGAATCTCTAGTTTCGCTGATGGGAAAGCTGCCGGTGCTAAATTTTCTATAGTGACTGGTGACCTTTTTCGCTGCTTTTGTGTATCAGAAGCATTAAGGGTTCTTTTAAAACTTTTGACATTATTTTCTATGTTTAGTTTGTTCAGGGGATTGTGAATGAGTTTTTGGAAAAGGGTTATAATTTATTTCTTTGGGATTTTAGGTCATCTATTAAATAATTCTATCATTTTGATTCATTCATTTTGATTGTAAGTTGTTTACAGTGCTGTTGCCTTGTGAGAAGAATGGAATTCTATCAACTTTTATAAGAAATGCCTTTACCTCGTCGCTTAGCAGTGCAATCGTTTCGTTGATTTCTTCGATAACTGGTTTGGTCTAACGAGTGCAGGTCAAAGACGAAAGAAAATAGTCTTTTAGTAAAAAAATGCCACTATTTATGTGTGAAGTTATAGGTTTTTCAACTCTAGAGCTGTTGAATTGGCAATTCAAACAATATTAAGGGGATTTTTTTAATCATAGTAGAAAATTACTTTTTATAGTCAATAAATTTATGCTCCAATTTTTTGAAAATATTCAATGGATGTACAGTTGTACAATAAAAAATCTAAAAGTCATTTATCTATATGAAATTTCAACTTGCATTTGTTATTTTTCATTATTCCCAAAGTTGTTCTTTTAATTCTTTAGATTCAGTTTAACTGGAAAAACTCTTTTTGTACAGCTTAAACTTAATTTTGAATAGAAAATGTTTAAAACTGCTCGAACTGCCATCGAAGGTCATGATTGGTTAATCTAAGGTTGCCAGATTGCCCGGTTGCATCTGTGCTTGTCCGGATATTTGAAACAAAATTTGGGAAAAGTCCGGCCCGGTTAATCCGGATTTAATTGAAAAATGCCCGGATGTTGCCCGAATTTATTCTCTTTATTTGGCAAATCAAACACAAACAGAACAAATTGTCTTGTTAAAATTTTGTGTTTATGCATCTTAAACGAAATTATTCGAGCGAGTTTTATGAAAATTAACATGAACGCTTTTTCTGAAACGTGCTGAAATAATTCTGGCAACCTTAGGTAAATCGTGTACAAGGATTCTGTGTAGGTTATTGTAGATCCTAAAATGCTGCCTAATGTAATTTTTTTTCTAACAGTTATGAATCATTTGAACGTTTCTCATACCTTCTTAATTCATTCAAAATTTTTCATGATATCAAGGATCCTTTAGTTGGTATGAGATGGAAGAACCAATCAAGAAAGTATTCAAGAAATGATCAATAAACAAATAAAGACTTTAGATTTGTCTGATGACTTCGACTAGTACACATGTTTATTTAAATCTCAAATCATATTGGTTTATGGCGATCGTGTATCTCACTATCACGTTCTTCTGAATGGTATTTTTTCAAATTTATTCGAACTTTTTCTTCGGGAAACCAAAATTATACAACCATTGAAAAACAGAGATTTTTAGTTAATTTTGTAAACAAAACTTTGTATGTTTAGACTGGCAAACTCAGCCAAGTTTTTGTATTGAAGATCGATATGGTTTGAGGATCTAAACCATTTTGGCTTTGTGCACTCTAAGATAATAGGAAAAAGATCCCACAAAGTTACAAAGTTAATTATTTCGAAATTTTGTTGAAATCATGAAAAATTTATGAAGTGGAATATTAAACGACGATCAGTACATGAATTAATTTTTACCATCTACTGGAACTCTCTGGAGCCACTATAGCGATCTAGTGCCTTCACCAGTTTTCCAGATTTTGTACTTACTCAATTTTTTGATGAATTACACTAGGGAGCAGCATTTTTGGTACTGGATTCGAATCATTTGTTCAATATTTTTTTTCCATCAGCTCTTGTAAAAAAAACTGTAGTAAAAAAACAAAATAAATATTCCACTTGAGATCCATCAATAGAACAAAATGTTACCGTCCAATTTGTTTCTAAAATATCTGTAATGGATTTAAAAACTGTAGGTCAACCATCCCACTTCAATTTTTGAAAAACGTCTACAAAAGTGTTTTACTGAGCATCATCATTTGAAAAAACTTTTAATTCGAGTAAGTTTTTTAAAGATGCATTTCCTCGTTTCAAAATGCCAATCCGGGTCAAAATTCAATGGCACTCAAATGTTCCATATTCCATATTCCAATTACACAACATTTCAATACAAGGTGAAAATCCGTTATTAAAAGTATTCTACAACCACCTCCGTTCCAATTGGAGCAGGTTTTAGGTTTTTAGGTTAGGTTTAGGTTTTTTGATTCCGTTTAGTAAAAAGTCTATTCCAAACATACAAACAGATGCGCGAGCCTCCCTCCTGTTTGATATAGATTAAATTCGATTTTTTTTGGGGACAACAGACGAAACTAGAGCTTATAAAAAGTTAGAAAAATAGTTGCCGTTGACAGTTTTGCATAGAGCTAAAGCTTTTGTGCAAAATCCATCATTTTCGGAAAAAAAATTCGCCTCATGGTAGCTCATAGTATTTTACACGATGGAGCGCGTATCATCGATACGAATGTATATTTTTTTTATTATGGTCAGTCTAAACTTAGGTTGACAGAGTTTTTCCAGAACTTTATCCAAAAACCTGACAATATTCAGGCATTTGATTTCAAATTTGGCATCTGAAAATCCGACCAATTCTCGGGAAAGTTTGTCCAAAACAAGCAATAATTTAATTAAAAATCAAGAAGAAATACCGTGAACTGGGGGAACTTTGATCACCGGGTTAACATTTATCAATATGAAATTTTTACAGATAATCATCACTAAATGAGCCGTTTCAAATAAAGATGTTACAAAAAAAAAAAAAAAAAAATCATCACTAACTAAATCTGAAGTTGAAATATCTGAATACTGATTTCTACGTTTGAAAGCTTATAAATTGAGTTTCAAATACTCTAAATTTGGTTTGTAGTTGGAGATTTTTTTTTATATTACTTGAAATGTAGATTTAACGTTTTAAAATATCTGTTTTTTCGAAGACTTACAAACAAACAGCTCTATATTTTCTATGAGAAAGCCTGTATAGAACGAATGACTAAAAACCCCATCAAATGGTTAAGTTTTAATAATAAAAGAACATTGAAACAGTGAGAGAACCTAGGGACTTAAATGATGGTAAAACTTCATTTGTTTTTGAAGTAAAAAAATATTGAGAAATGTTCATAATTTTTGCCCCTAAATGTATGCAGCAACATTGTCCATCTTTTGAGTGAATTATCAGGGTTGCTATCGAACCGAGAAAACCGGGAAAAACTTTGGAATTTCATCACGTCACCGGGAAACCGGGAAAAAACAGGGAATTTTGGCACCTCACCGAGAAAATTGACATTTTTGAGATTTTTTCAATAAGTTTCAAAAATATTTTTAGAATTATTTTAAAATTTAAGGGTATTTTTGAGAGTCTCGATATACCTAATTCATCTCATAAACGCTTATTTTCGTTCATTTGCAAAATAAGCGTTTATGTTATCACTTTTTTAAATGATTGCGGAGAAATATGAGTTATCTCATTTTTTCGCTCTCCGCAAGTGTGCTACACTTGCAAGCATAACTCAAATGATCTCAAAATTGATAATGAAACTATTATCGACAAAACTAAACACAAAACTGAACTTTTTTTCTCTCTTAAAGAAGTTTCTAACTTGACCAGGTTCTCTTTTATAGAGGGTCAGCAACATACAAATGAATTAAAGTGACCTAGAAATATAAAAATCCACCTGACACCAGTTCGAAGTTTTCCGAGTATCTAAGTTTCAATATGGTACAAAAGTGTTATTTTCTCTAATTTCCTTGGTCTAGTCAGGAAAACGACTCTAGCTCTCACTTGAAGAGTTTTTGTGTTTTGCAAATCTTGAGACTTGTTGTTTTCTCTCACTATAGAGGTTTCTCGCAAAAATTATTCCGTGTTCGATATATGTACATATTTCATAAAATTATTTTATGCAAATGGCAAATAATTTGGCAGCGTGAGACGTTTTTAAGCAAAGTGACAACTCTTTTTCATCAGAAAAAAATTGATTTTTCAATGTTATTGTTGTTGTGTATTTCGTTAGAATTGGCCTGAGGAAAGAAGCATTATATCGCAAGTGTTAAGTCTTAATTCATTCTACATTAAGCTGTTGCTTAAAGTTTCCGAAATCTAAGGTCTTAACCCTGATAAAAATAATATCTTACACTCAAACAATTAAACCTCAGCCCTGTTTTATACACGGTTTCTATATTTTCACGTATTTTTAGTTCAAATGACTATTTGTTTAAAAAAAAACATTTTTTCAAAACATATCTTTGGATTTGAAGAAAAAAATATAACTAGATTTAAAAAAAAACTGATCTGAACTTAAAATCTGATGATTTTAAGTTTTGCAAGACAAATCCCCATTCAAGTTGATTTTAAAGTATGTTTCGATGTATTGTTAAAATATTTCTAAATAAATTATACTTTTTTTTCTGGAACTCTATAGAAACTCTAGAAAATTTATATTGGCTGAAGTTTTAAGATCAATTAAACCGGACTTTTTTTTTGCAAAATTGTTGAAATTGTGGAGCAAAACAACGAATAGATGCCCAATTCGTTAGATTTGTTTTAAAAAAATCATGAAAACCTGTAAATTTGAAACGAAAAGATTACGTGTTACAAGACACCGAAGAGTTTGCCATGATTTCTAATCGGTTAACAAGTTTTGGGATACAATTATTGAAAATTTGATATATTGATTTTATTTTATTCACCATGATTTTAAATCAAAAACGAGTATAATAAATACCGGAAAACTCATCATTTATAACCGGGAAAAAACCTGGGAAAACCCGGGAAAAGCTTTGGAATTTCCAAACAAAAAATCGCTAGCAACCCTGAGAATTTGATTTTGAAAGAAAACGTTGAAAAATTCAATTGAATCCAAACAAAAAATTACTGTTACTGATGTTTTAGGCTTTCTGAGCTAATTGGAATCCATACAATAGTTCTTAAGATGTTGACATATTTTAAAACCATAGTGATCAAAGTTACCCCAAAAATGAAATCTGGTTTTGTAACAAACATTTAGTTATAGCCACTAATGTCGTTTGAATATTCTGCTATCAAAAATTATGCTTTATACTCCTTACCTCAGTAAGTATTTTAAACTGTTTAAGTGTTACAAAAAAAAACCAATCCCTTTTCAAAATATTGGAAAAAAACTAAAAAAAGGATCAGTTATCAGTGAAACACATCAGCATTTTTTTTTTCGTAAAAATTTTGCTGTCAATATTATAATACCTCAATTTGGGTTTTTTTTTGTTCGAATTTTTGTTCGATTTTTTGCAAATGAAGTAAATAAATCCTGGCATAATCCAGGCTATTTTAATCGCACAACTGAGCCGGGCTGGACTTTTCCCAAATTTTGTAGCAAATATCTGTGCAAGTCTGGATTAATCCGTGCAATCTGGCTAGCTTATTCTAAACCATTGCCTAGGTAACACTGTTTTTAAGATCTGAATCGAATGTAAAGGAGGGAAGTTTCAGGAAAAACTATTCGCCATTCAGATAAATTTGGTCAAATAACATCAATTTGAATGATATTTTAGAAAAGAATAACACCTTTCTGGCTTTTTAAGATATTTGTTGTCAAAGAATGAAGACATTTTTGTCAATCGATGTAAAAGGAAAACTCAGAGTACTTTCTTTCTTTCTTGCTTTAGTTTTGCAATTTCAATAAAATATAGATCTATAAGTATCCAATTTTTAGAACTTCGAGTATCAGATGTGTGTGTATTTATTCGTTTCTATTTATATTTTTCGGACATTCTATCTGTGGATAGTTTTGGAAATAAAGTAAAGTTCTTACAAAAAAGCATAGCTTTTAATGATAAGTTCAACAAAAGAGAAACTTTTTTTCTTTTCAGGATTGGTACGGTGCACACAGGAGAAATCGTTACAAAAATTGTTTACGCCAAAACAAACGTTTTAGATCTAAAGTGTCTTCAGGACATTTTACCTTCATTACAAGTACTTTAAAATGAGCTTTTAATAAAAGTGATTGAATCGCCTAGTTTTTGGATTGTAAAAAGTGTAGTAATTTTCTTGAAGACATCAATATCGTAGAAGCTAACTTAGAAAAGTTCAAAATTTTTTTTTTTAATTTTAAGTTTTTCATCGATATTTTGCCAGACAGAGCTTATAAATGCAAGGTATGTTTGAAAGAGTTTTAAGGCACTTAAAATGGAACAATTTTGCAGAACATTAATTGTAACAATATTTAGACTGAAACGAGATACATTCAATAAACTAAAAAAAATAGCTGTTTTCAAACAACTGTATCTTCCTAGCTCGGAAAAATTCGGTTAATATTTTGATTGCATTATAGTCAGGCTGATTTTACGTTTATAAAAATTTATAGATTTGAACCAGGGCCGTAGGAAGAACCGACTCATGGGGGGGGTTTTGGTGACAAATTTTTTTTCTATGATTTTTTGTCTAACAACACACGAATAAAAAAAATTAAAAACAAATAATGTTTGTAACTATATGATTATTCATTTATAAGTACTCATTGATAGTTTTCGTATGAAATTGTAACTTAATAGAAGACAAGAATGCCACAAGGATGGTGAAGTGTCATTAATAAAACCTTAAAAAAGTAACTTTAAAAAAGTGGTCCTTAGTCTAAAGGGTGAGCTAAATTTTTTTTAATGAAACCTCTAGAATAGAAGCAATATATGAAATTTGCTTTCCTCGGCGGTGACAATTTTTGAATTTCTTTAAAAGTCTGGTAGATCAAAGGTATTTGGTTTGAGCATAAGATAAGTTCTTTTTAAGGTAGCCTTCAATTTCTTAAAAAATGTTATTCTGTTCTCAAATCAAACAAGCCCAATCTTCTTAACTCTTTTACGAATTCCAAGATTCTATCCTTTGATGAAAATAAATAAAATTTTCCAACAAAAAAACTGTAAGAGATAAAACAAATTTGGAATCAAATTTGCTTGATGAAAACTTGACCTGAATTCATGATTTTAGTTTTAAATTTGGCTTTTAAAAAAGCTGCAATATTAATAATGTTAAGCAATACACCTAAAAACTAAACAAAAATGTGCAGATTTTTTTGATGAAGATCACGAACATGTTTCTTAAACAGAAAATATTTTTCATAAAGAATCAGTTTTATACTAAAAATCTTGTAGATGATTTTTTTTAAATTTAATTTGGGATATTTTGCATGAATCAAAACTTAGAAAGTTAAATTCTACTTTATATTTGTGATTTTCAGCTGAATTGTGTGTACAAACTCATTCTGATTAAAAACTTTGAAATTTGGAAATTGAATTGATTTTTAAGATTATGTTCTCATGAATTTTTCAACAATTTTATGTTGATTGAAAAATTCATTCACAAGCTAAATCTTTTTCTGAATTTTATATCTGAATCCTAAACCTGAATTCAAAAATTGAACTTTGAATCTGTTTCCGAATTTCTTTACGATTTCCGAAATGTACAAAAAATACGAATGCCGAATCTCAATTCCAGAACTTATTTTCATGAATCATTTATTTAAGTTCTGTAGTGCTGGTTTAATCTTCATTCATTATTTCAATATTTATTTTTAATATGTTTTGTGAATCCGATTTAAAATGTGAATTTCGGATGGTGAATCAGAATATGGTTTTCAGTTTTGGATCGCCACTTAGAAGCTTTAAATGTTTAAATTTTGTGTTCGAATAAAGTTAAAAAACTTCGAATTTGAATATAAAACAAATTTCTTCTTTTTCCATATTCGGCAAACTTTTATCAAAATATTGAAAATGCTTTGATTTTCGAAAAACATGAGGGTTTATTCTGTGACTCACGAAATTTCACGTCTTCGTCCTGACTTCAGAAAATGCTTCAGAAAAGAAATTTTTGTATTGATGAGCTCCAAGGATTGAAAAACTCATTCATACGAGCGACGGAACCTGCATCGCTCCGATTTTTGCTCATAAGAATGTCGTGGAACGCGAATGAGGTGTGAGCGAGAATCTCCTGTTCTCACGAATCAATCCCGACCAAAACGAAAACACGAACAAGGTTTCTGATTCCTTTTTATTTTGCTTCCCTCTTCGCACACAAAGTTGAGCATCAACCCGACGATTGCGTAGCAGCGAGCTGGTTCGTGAAAATTTTTACCAACCCGCTCATGAACCGTGTTAGTAATGATATTATTTCTTCCCGTGGAAAAATCTTCGTCCCTTTGCGAAGCTTGAGCTTAAAAAAACACTAACAGCAACAATAGGTAGGGGAACATGCCCTATTATGCGCCACCGAAGCGAATCGCTGATTTTCTTTGTATTCCACGTACAAATTGTGTTGAAAATTGGTGCAATCGTCGAAGAAAAATGTTTTCTACAAATGCCTATGATATTTTATTACTCAAATTGTTATAGTTGCTTCAAAAACTTGATTTTTAAAAACAATATTCAAAGCCACATAACAAAACTGTGTTGCAAATACGCGCCGCTGTGTATTCAATATGCGCCTAGCAGCCGAACACACCCGAAAGCAGCCGAAGACCAAAAACACACCAATACTTACAGACACTTTGACTGAAAAGAAAATCAAAATGGACTAATCAAAATTTTGAAAAAAATGAAAAGTAGATTTTTTGGGCTGAACTAACGTTTAAAATATGGTTTTAGACTTTTTGTTCATTTTCAATGAAAATTGGCCTTTTTGAAAAATTAATGCTATTTTCAGCCTACTACGATTGGCGCGTTATAAAGAGCGCATGGGCCGTGATAGAACATACCCATAAAAAGCATACCTTTGCGAGTTCAGTATGATTTTTTAGCATAAAATCATAGTTTAGATTCTCCTCTATCGATGTGTCAGAAAATATTGTCTTATTCGTTTTTCTCTGCTTGGTGACACCTTATTGAAAGTGTTTTAAAATTTAGATCAAAATGACGAAAAACCTAAATTGTGAAATTATCACGACACAGGGGCATTTTAAGGAAAAATTCATACTTGCCATGACCTATCACAGCATTTAGAACAAGTTGGTAATATTTTGCAGGCTTCAAATGTTTCAGATTCTTCAAAACAAAGGTGGCGCGTATTAGCCACATGGGGCGTTATATGAACTTTTCCCCTACTGACGCCAAGCCGTGTTGGCTTTCAACAGCGTTGGCCAACAGGAATTGAAAAAAAGAAGAACAGTGTGCATACGATCGGTAGAGTCAATCCATGTTAGTGATGTTATTATTCTTTTCAGGCAAAAATGCCGAGCCAAAAGAATACATTTCCTTCATGCTAGTGGTGTTATTATTTCTTCCTACGGAAGAATGTGCGTCACTTTTTGAAGCTACAAGCTTGAGGGAACATCAATAACATCAACAGCAACAGTGTACACTTGTGTAGGGCAAGCCAATCTTCAAACGATCGGTGCCCGGATGGTACGGTACGGAGCCGAAAGATTCCTTTTTCTTTTTCTTTTGAACTGACGTACTTACTCCTCTAAACAAACAGCAAGCTTGGTATCTAAATTTTCACGAAGCAAATACGAGTCTCTCGTGATCCCGTTGCTCAGACTCGCTCATGAATATTTTGTAAAACGAGCAACAAAGAAACTGCCATCGTAGAATCGTTTGTGTTGCTATTCGTGATTGTATTGAGCACAAACGAATAGCGAGCCGGCGGCGAAGCATTCTCATGTGCGTTTCGATGAGTGAGCGATTTTTATAGTCCTTGATGAGCTCTGAAGACCAAAAACAGCTCATCCAAACAAAAATTTCGAGGCTAGAGAGCCTCGCAAAGCCATTTGAAATTTCGTAAGTCACGTCACTCGAGTCGCAGAATAAGCCCCATGATTCAACAAGGATTTCAAAGCAGCTTTCCATTCCTAATTTCTTATGATTATTCGAACTGAAAATCACGAATCCTAAACTTGATACAAAATCAGAAATACGAAAATATGTAGAATTTTGGTTATAGGAAAAAAAATGGATTTGTTCTTATTCTTATTCTCAAATGAAATTTGTGTTATAATTGTTTTTTATTTATGCGTCCAAAATTTTTGCAGTTTCTTAGTTTTTTTTTCTAGATTTTTGATGAGCAATTCCTAGGTTTTGACCAAAATTGCCCGGTTTTGCCTGGATTTGATCGACAAGTTTGAAATCAAATACCCGTAATTTGCCAGGTTTTTATATAAAACAGCCCAGATACGTGCCGAAAAAAATTCTGACAACCTTATTCTATGAACAAGTGAGAAAATTTTTAAAAACTGTAGCAAAATCTTGAACTTGAAATGGGTTTTTGAGGTTTTTGTATTAGTTTTTAGTTCAGATAATTACTCTTGAATATCTTTGCTCTATTAATATCATAAATTGATTATGAATTTAAAATTTTGAGTGTATAGTAGAATACCTCGCTTCCTTTTTTGGACCCTCATGGGGGGGGGGGGGGGTTTAACCCCCAAAACCCCCCCCGTTCCTACGGCCATGATTTGAACGTTAAAACGTTTTCTTTGAAGATTTATGATTGATTTAAGTTAGTGATTTTCAATGGTTTTAGGGCAAAATTCAAGTTTACTTTAAAATGATCATTTTAGTTCCTAACGAATGGATTTAAACTGCTCTATTTATAAAAATAAATTCAATATTTGAGTTGGGCAAATTAAGAGTACAAATTTATTTACATTTTTATTTCAGATAAAAGAAAATGTGAAATTATTGAAATGAGAATAAACGAATAAGAATATTTAGTAACAAACGGAAAGATAAAAAATAAAAACAACGCTCGATATTTGAAATTCTATCTTTGGCCGTTCAGATGTCCTTTTCTGCTGAGATTAAACAAAGTAAAACGCGTGCGAGAGAAGGATGTGGATAAAGTTTTAACCCAAACAAAACCGTTGCTTATTGCCAGTTAGTTTAAATCAATCACGAAGCTTAATAAAAAAATTAACGTTGAAAATTATTGTTTTTTTTTTATAAAAGTAAAAACTACCTGATTTACTGATTATAATGCAACCAAAACATTAACCGAACTCAATCGAACTAGAAAGATACAGTTGTTGGAAAACAGTTTTTCAAAGTTTTTTGAATATCATCCGTATTCTCGTTTTCGATCGAATGACATTCGTTCGATAGTTTTGCAATTTTGTATTCTTGTTTTCCTTCAAATAAGACAAGAATAGTTTTTCCGAATTCGACCGAAAGTATCCATTTGAACAAACGACAAATACGCCGTAAACAAGAATAAGGATGCATATCTCGTTTCAGTCTTGATATTTTTTTAAGTATTTTAAGTGACTTAAAACTCTTGGTACCTTGCATGTTTAAGCTCTGTCTGAAAAAATATCGTTGGAAAACTGAAAATTTTGAAAAAAAAAAAAATTAATTTCGAACCTTTCTTACTTTTTATGGATTGTTTCTACGATGATGACGTCTTCAACAAAATTACTACACTTTTTACAACCCAAAAACTTGCTGAAAATATTACAGCTTTAAAATGTGAATTTTATTAAAATATTTTTTCTATCTCACTACTAGGTGATTTAATCACTCTTATCAAAAGCTCATTTTGAAGTTCTTGTAATGTTAATTAAATGTCCTAAAGACACTAGGTCTTAAACGCTTTGTTTTGTCGTAAATAATTTTGATCACCTTTTTGCATCGTTTTCCCCTGTGTCCGCTGTATGAATTTATTTATAAAAACCGGTAAGTGGTGGCTCCAGAGAGTGCATACATACCTACCTATAAAATAATGTTAAGAGAAATACTAGTTTTTTATTGAAATTTTTATCATTTGCACAAAAGTTTAGAAGAAAGGTAGGCTCAATAGCATAATGACCAATCAAAAAGAAACTGAGCTTGGCTTAACCTGTAATAAAGTTATTGACCTGATGACTCCAGAGAGTATATTCAACTAGGGCAAAATATTCGTTAAAAAATTGTATCTCAATGGTTTCGACAAACGTTACTCACCTTCAACGCCTTGGCCGTCGACCGGCTGCGACTTTTGTAGATCACCAGGAACACCATCAGGCCGAAGAACCCCCCGAGGGTGGCCGCTATCCGGACCCCGGTCATCACGTCGTACGTCGCGTAGAACTCCATCCGTTGCCGTTCCCGGTCCCGATCCGCCTGCGACTGATTGCTGCAGAGACGAGACGAAGGTAAGGACAGTGTGGGCGTGGAACCACCCGCGATCGAGGGTTGTTGTTCGATCAGTCGATCGGGCGCACTAGCTGCGCCACTGTTGTTATTCAAACTACTACTGGTATTGTTGATGTAGTTGTTAGAGATGTTGAGTAACTGGCCAGTTTGTAAACTGCTCGCAGGACTCAAGCTTGTTTGCTGAGCAGTAGTACTAGAACTGGTTTGTGTAGTGGTGGTAGTAGTTGATGGAGTAGTAGTAGTAGTAGTAGAAGAGGTGGTACTAGAGCTAGTAGTATGAGTAGAGGCTGTCCTACTGAAACTGCCTGTGGTGTACTGATAGTCGGAGTTGGATGTTCTGAGTACACGCACCGATTGGAAGAATTTTTCGATTCGTACACCAATGGGCAGTTGATGGTACACATGTAGATACATCGAGGATAGTATACGTAAATTTGTACAATGTATGTGTATGATGAATGCATGAGTTTCCGATGAAAGTAGTTAGTTACACCGAAGAGTAGTAGCAAAGAACGGGTACAGAAAATGAGAAAAGATCCGGAAAGATGAAAGTTAGAAAGATAAAGAGAAAAACATCGGTATGAACGTAATGGACAGCTCATTTAGACTCTGTAAAGAAAAGATGGTTAGAATTTGGGCACGGTGATAAGCATAACCACGTTAACAGGGTTTATTCAAGAAACGGCAACGGCAGCAATTACCCCAAAGATTTTTTTCTTCAAACTTAAAAACACGCCTAGGTTGCCTAGACTAGAAAAATAATATGAGAGCTCAAATATACCAGGAAGAGGTTTCTCGTGAATTATTGTTTCCTAAAATTTTTAAAATTAAAAGATTGAAAATGTTCAATTAGTCTTCAGCAATACTCGTAATTAATTAATTTTGGTTCTAAAACAAGACATTTGGTTTCAGCTAGTTTTAATATCTGATAGATCGTCTCTATGTTTAAAGATGTAATCGTTCATTTTGCTGGCAATCGGTGAACTTTAAGTTTAACCGGAGGAGCAGAACCTTTGACCGGTTACATAAATCTCCTTGGTGCTCATTGAGTGAAATGTTACCCCATCGTTCGGACCACTCGATGTCTCACCATGTGACAATCACGTTCAAAGCGCTACGTCCTACGTGTGTCCGCCGGCCCGCCCCATTTAATCAACACGTGTCTTCATCTGTAATGTAGCTTGTTTGGCACATTGGAATGGGTTCATTAGCCAGGCGAGTGAAGAGGCCACTCAGCAGTGGCCACCACTTGCATAAAGGCAATAGATCAAACGAGGATTCAGAGGCTGTCAGATGGCTCTGTCCAGATATGTCTCTCTCTCTAAGTGAAACACGTGGAGGATGGCGGCTTGATATGGCTTGTGTTGGGCCTAAGGTCGTGACATAGGCTTAGTCATATAGCGAAAGCGAAACATTGTGGCTCTTTATTGCGAAGCGTTTAGTAGCGCTGCTTTTCCGAAATTAAATATTTATGGCACCTGAAATATGTCATGATTTAGTGAAATTGATTGATTGGACAATTTTATCGGTTTCATTCATATTTCATCGATTATGAAATTGACTCCCAGAAAAGTAGGGAAAATTGTCTCGTTTGCACACGTGTCTAAACTCGTTATTTAAGGAAGAAAATAAAAATAAAATTATACTCCCACACAGCTCGAATTAAGGTCGCCAGCAACACGGTTGTGTTTTCTGATGTGACGGTTCGTTTGAATCCCTCCAGGCGGCTTAGCGGTTTGCCGGTTGGCCAAACCTGATAAGATTTATGGCGCTGCCTGGTGGGAAAACTGAGCAAATCTGGGAGGATTGGCCTTTGGCTGTGAAGTCACCCGACCTCAGGTCGGTTAGAGTTGTTAACATTTGGTACGACCATTTAACAAGCAGTTAAAAGGAATCGAATGTTCTACGGAATAAAGGTAAACGATAACTAGTATAAAAAAAGTTTATCACTTTGGCCAAAATAGTATGCATCCAATTTTAACAATTTAGGCGTTAGCGATTGTGGAATCGAATTGATTTTTAAATGTTGGTACCTATATGAAAAGTCATCAAGTGAGTGGGAAATTTTGCATATGCATTCAATGCTACTAACCAAACAATCTATCATCCGAGAGGGTGGAAAACCACTGTGATAGGAACTGTCCTATGAGTTCGAATTATTTCTTCAGGCATAGCCCGGTAGCCGGAAATTTGTAAATCATGCGCCTTCCTTGTCTCGATTGGTTGACATTAACATACAATTTTGAAACTATGGGAACAGTGACTTTTATATACATTTGTACGCTTGTATTAAACTGAATTGAGAATTTTTGTAACAAAGTAAAAAAAAATCAAAAGCAATTGCTATACATTTATTTATATTTTATTCTTGCGTTTAGAGAGAGATACAAATCATACAAATTTTGCCATTAAAAATTTCTTTCCCGACCCACAGTAAATAGCCCTTTTTCACAGTGGTATTCACCTTTGTTATCTTCTATCCGTACCTTGATTTATCAACTGAATTTTGGTTGAATTTTTCAATGTTTTCTGGCTGCTACATTTAATTTTAGAAGGTTACTATTCAAAGCTGAAATCAGCTTAACAAGACGGATCTTTTTTTTTGAATCAGATCTAGTTACATATAGTCAAGTGATTGTCAAAGGTTTTTTTTGGTTTGTCCAATGTTCACAATTTTTTAAAGTCATGTAAATATTCATCGGAACTGTAGAAGAGATCTACTGGGTCTATAGTCGATACTAATCTTTTACCATGGATCTACGTAAGTGGTAAAAAATTTTCGTTGTAGTAATCTTTCTTTTTTCTTTAGTATAGCTTGAAGGAACTGATTTGGTATCCATTTTTATTAGCCGTTTGGAAGATAAGTTGAAGTTCTTTTCTCTCTCTCTCTCTCTCTCTCTCTCTCTCTCTCTCTCTCTCTCTCTCTCTCTCTCTCTCTCTCTCTCTCTCCCTCAGCTGCAATCTTATGTTGGAATGCATGATTAGAAGTCTTAGTAATGAGTAATCAATATCACGGCCAAATGGGCATAAGAAAAGAACGCGAGCGGAATAGGCCAATAGGAGCCAATAGGAGGAAAATCCTGTAAAATGTTTTTCTTGTTTCGCTTGAATGTAGTGGTTATGCATCATTAAGCTTGGGAGCTCGAGTCTTTATGCCAGTAGTGCTTCTCCAATCATATCACCTTTGACACCTTACACTTTTCAGCGCATTTTCGGCGGAGATTTGCTAAAAAGGCATTGGATTTTTTCAACCTCTTCTATGGGTGTATTAGGTAAGTTTCCAATAAATTTTGAATTGGAAGAGACCTTCATTTCTTTTTACAAGAACATCCAGGAAAGGAAATTTTATGTCATCTTCTATTTCACAAGTGAATTTGATATTCTTTCTAATCCGTGTATGTATGTGATAAGTTCTTGTCCCATTTCGTTTCTAAACAGTAAGGTAAATTGTAAAATCAGTTGTGTTGTCCGATTTTAATCAAACGTTTAGGCATTGCCACCTAAGATAACCTTGCCGGGGAATATTACAGAACGCTTCATCTGGACCGGTTACGTGAAGCGGGTCTGCTTCCGTACCGCTAATTTCTAATGCTTACCTCATTTAAACTTTGCGATACGATAAGCTGGGTTGCATCATCGAGTTTCGAGTTTCGCAAGAGAATTCCACATCTGGTAGATCTGAGAGGAACCAAGAAGGAGAGAGGATCATAGGGATCATGCATCGTTAGCCGGGCAATATTGTGGAGTGTTTTCGTGACAGTCCTGGTGACCGGACGTACGCTGTGCCGAGTTCCGAACTAATTATTAAAACTGCGGGTGAAAACTAGACACAGATAACCCGTTCAAGTGGAAGCTATATTTATTGGTGCGATCCGAGGCTACAACCAGAGATGCCAACTTTTTTTCAGATATTTATGGAGGATTTTAAAAAAAATTCTGAAAAAGGTCTGGATGGCGATCTTTATCGATGACGACCTTTTTTTTGGTTGCCAGATCGCAATATTGCAGAGTAGGAAATAATACTCATTACTTGATAAAAATCATACATTCTTTACATTATCAACCTGAGACCATTGTGGTGCTTCTTCGTGGCATTCCTCACTTTTCAATTACTATTTTGAATCATTTCCTGCCATTTTGCAACAAAAAATTTGAATTTTAACTGTTTTGTCAAAATATTTATGTCGATGTTATGTCGATGTTTATGATGTTTCGAGGCTCTGCCTGACAACCTGATAAGCCATTGAATTTCCCTGATTTTTGAAAATATGCCTGATTTTGCCTGATTTTGGCGAATGTCATGAAAAATGGGTAGTAAGGAACTGGAGTAGGTACCATAGCTGAAGTGAAAATGTGAAAATGTGGCTGAATCTTCCGATTTTAAAAATTGATTTAAATGGAATCTTTCGATTACTTGATGCAGTAGAATTATTCAACCAAGTAGGCTCACAACACATAGGAGTGAAAATGTGGAGCGATGACCAAAAAAAAAAAAAAAGGTCATCACTTTGAGCCATATTTCCGTTACTTTAACGTAGCCTGATTTTGCCTGATTTTTATTTCGCCAGTTCCCTGATTTTTGAGAAAAAATGTTGGCAACCCTGGTTCGGATTGCAATCTGGAGCAGTCTCACCGAGAATCTAAACATTATGTCCAATCTCTCAGACAAATCATACATTGCGAATTGCGAACAGAGATGCCAATGTGCCTGATTTTCCAGGGAATGCCTGATTTTCCGAGGCTCAGCCTGACAACCTGATAAGCCATTGAATTTCCCTGGTTTTTGAAAATATGCCTGATTTTGTCTGATTTTTGTGAACTTGATGAAAAATGGGTAGTAAGGAACTGGACTAGGTACCATTGCTGAAGTTAAAAAGTGAAAATGTGGCTGAATCAAAGCAATCAAAAGATTTCCTTGAATTCTTATTTGAAAAAGGGAATCTTTCGATTGCTTTGATTCAGTAGAATTATTCAACCAAGTAGGCTCACAACACGTATTAAAGTTTGATGCAAGAAGAAGAAGAAGTAGGCTCACAACACATATTAAAGTTAAAATGTGAAGTGAAGACCAAAAAAAAGGTCATCGGAATTTCCGTTACTGTCGTAGCCTGATTTTTATTTCACCAGTTCCCTGATTTTTGAAAAAAAAAAAAAAAAAAATGTTGGCAAACCTGATTGCGAACATCCGTGAGCGTGCGACTCTCTCATCTACTCTAGCTCAATTAAGGCGGGCAAGAGAGCCCATTAGTTTTCGAGTGTCATCACACGTCGTTGTTTTGCACGTAAGGCTGATGTCATGCTGAAGCAACTAGCAACGCAACGCGTTCACACGACAAACCAGCTCTCATTTGATCTCCATGGAAAAAGCGCAGACCTGTCATGCTGAGCGCATTGGAAAGCGCGACAAAGCTGATGCCAGGGTGTTTTGTAGCGCGACAAGTAGGAAATCCAATGGGAATATTGTTTATTCTCGTTTTAAAACAGTGATTTCGGGTTTTAACCACAATAATTCGAAGATCCGTCCAAATTTGTGATAATAAACTGAATAATATCTGAATCGACAAGAAAATTTTCATAAATTCTTGATTCCCGCAAAAAAAACAAGTAATTTTTTCGGTTCAAATTTCGGCATTCTTGCAATCCGAGCATGATCTGATAAGTTTTTGACGGTTCCCGAAAGAAAGGAGACGATTCAAAGCATTATCAGATGTAAAGAAGTGATGATTTGTAGGGAATTTCAAAGCGACATGTCGCGCCTGCATGACATCCCAATGCGATGCAACGCTTTCTTATTGGAACGCGTGAACGCGTTGCGTTGCTAGTTGCTTCAGCATGACATCAGCCTAACGCGTCCGAAGTCAGAAACATCTGCATGTGCTTTCACCTGGTGAGCTGAAGAACTTAGGAAGATCGGACTTGTGATATGTGTGCTGGTGCTGGTGTATCAAGTGTATTGTGTTGCGAAGAAGTGCATGCATGCGTTCGCATGCGGGCTTGTTGTGACGAGGATCGAGCAAGCGTCTTTGTGTTTAAGTGTTCGTGTGTTAGTGAGGAGAGAGAAGAGAGAGCATGAATGTGCCGTAACCAGGCGCCGGCAACCAGAGATGTCAATGTGCCTGATTTTTCAGGGATTGCCTGATTTTTCGAGGCTTAGCCTGACAACCTGAAGCCATTGATTTTCCCTGATTTTTGAAAATATACCTGATTTTGCCTGATTTTTGGGAATGGGATGAAAAATTGGTAGTATGGAACTGGATTAAGGACTATTGCTGAAGTTAAAAAGTGAAAATGTGGCTGAATGAAAGCAATCGAAAGATTTCCTTCAATTCTTATTTCAAAAAAGGAATTAAAGTGAATCTTTAGATTGCTTTGATTCAGTAGAATATTTCGACCAAGGGGCCGTTCACATACCACGTGGACAACTTAGGGGGGGGAGGGGGGTATGGGAATGTCCTCGCTTGTCCACGGCGAGGGGGGTAGGGGTTGGGGTCATGTCCACGTGGACAAACTTACTTTCAAAATATTTTCTAAAGGTGAATAAATATGAAGATGTTTAAATCAAAATCTTAAAATGGCAAACCTTTCCAGTTTAAGTTTAAACAATAAGTAGTTGAAAGCAAGTGATAAATATGATAATTTAGAAATTTAAAGTTTTTAAATTTTTTTATATCAGGAAATTCTTATTCGGTTTCACAAAATCAACCATTTCTATAACAAAAAGGCAAAAAGTGGTGTTTTCTAACTGTCAAATTATAGGTGTTTAAAATAAAAACTTATTCAAATGTGTCCACGTGGACATCCGAGGAGGGGGGGTAGGGGTTAGCCAAATGTCCACGCTTGTCCACGGAGGGGGAGGAGGGGGTCAAAAATCTCAATTTTCTGTCCACGTGGTATCTGAACGGCCCCCAAGTAGGCTCACAACACATATTAGAGTGAGAATGAGGAGCGATGACCAGAAAAAAAGGCCATCACTTTGAGCGAAATTTCCGTTACTTTTACGTAGCCTGAATCGGAGGAAAAAAACCAACACTTAGTTAAAAGATGTTGGTCACACGACACATAGACAAATCCTGTATCGTTGCCGGGGCCTGTCCGTAGCATACGAAAGGCGAAAAACATACTCCTCCACCAATACAGTCCTGCGATTTGATCGAGTTTTATTTTGGTTCATCCTTCTTCGCAGAGAATTAAAATGGATAGAGTCAGTGAGCGGATCAGCTGTTTTAGCACTGATGTGGCAATAACAAGACGGACCAGATGCAGAGTAGCTTGACCCCGCATGTTTACGTCTTAGCAGTAGCGTACTTAAGATAAGGTAAAGTGACATTAGGCTTAAGAATGTTCGAATATAGGCAATCCATTTGAAATCATGCTGTTTATTTTGAAATAAGAGCAGCTGTACAGTGAGCCGTTGTATCTCTCTCGGCTTATGATTTTTTTTCTTTGATACCTCGTGTTTCTTCAAAAAAATTTATCACCTTAGAAAATTTGAAAGCCAGTTAATTGTTAGTTATGTGATTCCCAAAGGCAGTGGATGAATTTGATTCCATGACTATGGCTGAATTCAAAGGAATTTTTCAGCTACCTTTTAAAATCATAGTTCAATTTAGCCAAGAGGTTCTTCAAACCTTCTTTTCGAATATGGGAAGTTTTCAAAATTTTTAAATTGGTTATAATTTATCGTTTGAAATATAATTTTAGTGTGCACCAGACAGAGTCGATTTGGGGTCATTTTTGAATTTCTTAAACCCTGGGGTCTGAAAAGCTTCGTTTCGGTCCAAAACTCATACATGATTTTTTGCAGAATTTATTAGTAACGATTACATGAGTAAATTTGAACTTTTAGGTTTGTATGGAAAAATTGAATATTTTGTACTGAAAAATCAACATCATTTTTGATTCTTCTGTGGAACCAAGCCGGCTGATGCGTGTTGTGGCAATTTATGAATTATCTTATGAAATTCTTAACAATAAATTCAATTGACATCATTGATGGAGCCACCCGAAGTAAAGCATGAAAAGTAGTCATGCAATATCTCGCGAGGCTCCAACAGTGAAGTCAATTGAATTTATTGTTTATCAATGCAAAAAGACACACCCCTGTTAAACAGCTAATAACTATTTTGTCTAATAAGATACGAGGTTGCGGTCTTCGAAAAAGTTGTTCAACGGAAAATTTTCTTTCAAAAATCTATAAATTGGCACAAAAACATCAGGCGTCCCGGTTCAACAGAAGAAACAAAAATGATGTTGATTTTTCAGTACAAAATATTCAATTTTCCCATACAAACCTAAATGTTCAAGTTTACTCATGTAAACGTTACTTAAAAATTCTGAAAAAACCATATTTTAGTTTTGTATTCAAAAATGACCCCAAAGCGACTCAGTCTAGTGCACACTAAAATTATATTTCAAAAGATAAATTATAACCAATTTAAAAATTTTGAAAACTTCTAATATTCGAAAAGAAGGTTTGAAGAACCTCTTGGCTGCACTGAAGAAAAGACCAAGTGGAGTGTGATCTGGCGAATGTGGGATGCCCGAGAAGTTGGAGAACGGTTGCCATGAACCGAGTGAATTAAAAAAATATTGTTCATCAGGTTATGTAGTAGTTAGACGATAATTTCATATATATAAATATTAATTGGTTACAATTACAACAGATCAAGTTTTAATTTGTTTAATTATTTTTCTAAAATATCTGGAAGAATCGATTCAAGACCGTTTTTTTTAACTATCAACATACTACATAGTTTAATAATATTTTTTTCCCCCAATTTTCTTATAAGATTTTTAAGGGTGAAACTTGCGCCTTGAGGCAACCGCTAAAAGCGCTCGAATCAAATGTTGAGAAACTCGGCTAGAGCTTAATGAAAAATTCATTTTAAAATAAAATATAATCGAATAAAAATATAAAAGACTAATTATAAATTTCCCATTGTTACAGCCGTGGCGTTATTGTCAGTTCGGTGGTTATGCTTACCGGAACCATGCCTCGTCATTGTCGGTTTTTGGCAAATGATTGGCAAACCACATGTTGGGACGGCCAAGCAGTTCAGCTCAGGTCAGGTGCTGCAAGCAAGCAAGCAGGGTTTGTGCTCCATGGATAGGTTCTTCAAGCATAAAATAAGCAACAGCGAACGATGCTCTAGGCAGACAGATGATACCCATTGTACGGATTTGACGTTACCCACCGATTGATACTAGACTATAGGATAGAGGCAAATTGAGCGACAGTGGAAGTGAAAATGACACAACAGATGCAAGGAATTTAGACAGTGTAGGGGTAGACGTACAACCGATAGGATTAACAGTGTGTGGTATTTGAAATTAGTGTCATGTGCTGGACAGGACATGGAAAGGTTTTATTGCGTGTTGGCAGTGCGAGCAGATTGAAAAGGAACGGCTTGGTCAGGTTTGGCGGTTTCTGACATATTGGGGATTTTGCGGTTCAATGCATCGGGAATTGGAAGCCAGAGTCGGATTTAGAAAGGTGAAATTGCTTTTGAATGGTAAAGGACATCAGCCATAATACAGTGAGCGAAATAAGAATAGCACCACTATGTGTTTTGCTTGTTAAAATATGAATGATTGAAAATTACGAAAGTTTTCTTCCACAGATTGTTCTGAATTGCTTAACGGATAAATCAAGCATATTTTTACTTATTTTGGACGTAGCAATTGGCGTTGAGGACCAAAAATGTGGAAAAGGGGTGCGAAATAAGAATAGAACCACTTGAGTTTTTCCAACAAAAACTAGATTAGTTTTAAAAATTTACTGTGTGAAAGTGAATAACAATGCTTCTACGAGTAATTTGAATAGATAACTGCATTTTAGGAGTTTTCCAGGATTCCAAAGGTTTTCAAAGGTTTTAAAATGGGGGTTTTAAGAGATGCTCCTCTACCGTTAAAGAATAAGATATTTGAGCTATAAAACTTTATCAAACTGCTTGATTTCTTCATTTACATTCATAAGTATGATGCAAAATGATGAAACAAAGATTTGAGGCTGAGTTTGAATCCAAAAAGCAGGTTGGAATTCAAAAATACTAATGTTTTTAATAATCAAACACTATTTCTTCTAGTCATAGATGGCAGCACTATCTTGCCATTAAACCAAATTCATGCCCATTTTCGAATATCTGGGATTAATTAGGGAGTGCTGGACGATTTTCGTCAAGAAATAAATACATGTACCGTGTGAACGCTTTGGAAATTCTATGATCACTGAATCCAATTAAAAAATAGAACTGCATCAAGGTCACTAAAAGTGAATTTTTTGGACCGATTATCAGAATAAGGTTAAACTTTGGGATGCAGCTTGATGGACCAGACGGCCAGCAGTATTATTGATATGATTTGCAATTGAATTGGAAGTTGAGATGAGTTGGAATTTTGGCGGTTGTACATTTTTGTGCTGGTGATTCTTTTGCAAATCCGGAAAAGCTTTCTGCAGCGTGAACTTCCACAAAACTGTAATGGGAAAATACCTCAAAATAATGAATATGGGCTAAAAATAAACCTGGAAAATCAATATTGAAACAAAATTTGGTGTTAACTGCAAGATAGTGCTGCCATCTACGACATGAAACTGAAAAAAAGTGTGGTTCACTGAACAAAATCAAAGTTTTTTATTTCCAACCTATTTTTTCTGATAAAAAATTAATCCCGAATGTTTGTTTCATCATTTCACGTCATTTCAATGAAAAAAGTTAGTAATTTGATAGAGAATTACAGCTCAAATATGTAATTCCTTAACGCTAGAGAAGCATCTCTTAAAACCCCCATTTTAAAACCTTTGAAATCCTTTGGAATTCTGGAAAACTCCTAAAATGCAGTTATCTATTCAAATAACTCGTAGAAGCATTATTATTCACTTTTACACAGTAAATTTTTGAAAATAATCTTGTTTTTGTTAGAAAACTCAAGTGGTCCTATTCTTATTTCGCACCCCTTTTTCACATTATTGATCCTCAACGCCAATTGCTACGTCCAAAAAAAGTAAACGTATGCTTGATTTATCCGTTAAGCAATTCAGAACAATCTGTGGAAGAAAATTTTCGTAATTTTCAATCATTCATATTTTAACAAGCAAAACACATAGTGGTGCTATTCTTATTTCGCTCACTGTATGACAGGATTTTTTAAACAATTTTTATATCAGTGTTCAAAATTGGAAAAAAAAGTCATGTGAACATAATTGATTATCGCAGTGTCGTTTTTCACGGTTTTATTATTGAAAGTTGTAAGAATTTATCATGTTTTAAGAGACTTCTCTTTATTAAACGCACTACATATTTCCGTAATTAAAACCTTGGGGGTTGAAATTGTACTAGCCAGAAGGCACCATGTCAAAGTTGAGCTAAATTTTGTCTACTTATGCCTATGGCCCGCTTAACGGATAGATTTTTCAGTGACTGTTCGCCAATTGCATCGTTTATAAAAAGTCGCAAAGGAAACAAAGATGTTGAAACTACTGTAAACAGGTTAGACAAAATATTACGTGAGCTAGGTTCTATCTACGATAGCGCGTTGTTTTTTCATGAAAATTGATATTCCTCTAAGCTAACATATAGGGGATGCTTCTAAAAATCGTTTGTCTTTCATAAAATGCAAAAATTTCAAGTGATTTTTAATTAGCGATTTAAAATGGGTTGAACTTTTTTCAAACGCTTTTTTCTCGATACGCCATATATGGAGATAGATCCTTTTCATGTGTTGGTACAGATATTAAAAACCTAAAACAAAATCCCTTACATTCGAATTTCTGAATTCGGCTCTGGCTCTGGCAAAAGCAGAAGGGGGATGCAAATTTGTGGGGGACAGGACTTTAGGTGATGATGATAGGCGATAATGACCCGCTCAGATGTCGGTTTAGCTGATGGGGTATTTCTACTTTCGGTCAAGTTTCCGTTTTGTCCATACCTTAAAACCGGTGTCGTGTGCTTCGGAGTGCTGGTCGGCGTATAGTATGGCCCTGTCGAGTCCGATGATGCCGAGGACGAGTGCGACGGATCAAGGGCACTGGAATTAGCTGCCGGCAGCTGTTGCTGAAGTGTTGCAGCTTTCGGTGGATAACGAAAATAATCCGATGGGGATGACGGATGGCTTATGCTGTTGCTGTTAATGAATGACGACGACGAGCTTTCGGAGGATTCGTCGAACAGAACTGCCGTTGATCTGAACGACGACGATGATGAAGACGATGATGAGTAGGGGAAGGATGGACTTGCGCCAGCTGATGACGTGGGTTTTGTTGTTGTTGTTGTTGAGTGCAATAAGGGCAAGGTCGGCGACGACGGATCTGACACAACTGACCGTCGCGCGGCTTTTCCCATTGCTATGGAAACATTCTCTGGAAAAAGAAGAAAAAAGGAAAAAAAAGTACGCGGTTATGTCATGGTCAATTAACGGCCGGAAGCTGTAAAGCATCTAGAGCCAAGCTATCTGATATTGAGTCATTATCCATGTGGTTGGATGAACTGTTTTTCCTCATTCCGTCGTTCTGTTTTCTTGGCTGCAAAATCTTGAAGCGCGGTGGAAAATATGACTGGCTTTCTGAAAGTAAACACGGTCGAGTTCATGTTTTGTTTACCAAACTGGCAAAAAAAGAACCCGGCTACAGTCTATTATTCCCAGTCTACTACGGAAAATGAAGTCAGTAAACAACAGAGCGAAGAGACAGAAATACCTACAAATACAAATACCAGAATGGAAAGAGACGAAGAACGAACGGAGAAATGTTTCGCGCCTTTTGGTGAAGATGATTGCGGTTTTTGTGGAAAGATTTTTCCTGGGTTTTTTTTTCGTGTTTTCGGGGTTTCTCATGAGAAACGATTGTGTTTAGGCAATCGTGCGGGAGCGGTTTGTTTATGGTTGAGAATGACGGTGTGGCCGTGATATTTGTGAGCAGCGAAACAAGTTTGTGGTTAGAGTTTATCACTGGCAATGTACCTCCAAAAATTCTCTGCTTCAGTTTTAATTCGATACCAGAACAGAATCTGTGACTTGAATGATGCATTTAAAACACCTCAATACTGAGTTTTTTTTAAATCCAGAGGTCGGCATTAAAACGCTATTCGCTAACAAGTCCGCTACATTTTTGTTAGTTCATCAAACTAAACTACTTTTTAAACCAACGGATGAATAAACTCAATCACCTTGTGGAAAATAACACACATCAGCATTCTTGCTTGAATAATTACACCTATTGGAGTTTTTTTTATCAGTTACTTCACCAGAAATCTCGTGAGAAGATAAATTTGTCAGCATAGAAGTATTTTCGCTCTTTAGAATTTGTATCAAATAACTATTCGTAGCTTTGAAGGCAGTATAAAGTCGCTTCATTGGACTTGAAAATCCGTGCGTATAAATTTATTCAAAAGCTTGAAATAAAAGCGAAACATCACTAAAATGCCAAAAACTGCTGAGTTTCAGACTTGATATTGGAATTTGAGCTTATTGCCAGGATAATTACAAATGAAAGACTGTGAAAGGTGCTGTAATACCCAGATACAGAAAAAAAATATCATCAGGTTGGTCTGACTACATAAAACAAATTTGTATAAAGTGAAGTTTCCTGCATTTTATAAACATGATTTGTTGATGAAAAGTTGCTAGGGAACCGAGAAAACCGGGAACTTTGTGAAAAGTTTGGAATATCATTCCTTTACAAGAAAACCGAGAAAACTGGAAATTTCAGCAAAAAACCTGAAAAAAGTCAATTTTTGCAAAATTCCGCACAAATTCAAAATATATTTCCAATAAAGTACCGTAAACTGGGGAAACTTTGATCACCGGGGTAACATTGATCAACATGAAATTTTGCAGATAATCATCATTAACTAAGTCTGAAATTAAATTCATGAAAACTGTTTTCTACGTTTGAAAGCCTATAAATTGAGTTTCAAATAGGCTAAATTTGGTTTGTAGTTGGAGATTTTTTTATATTACTTAGAATGTAGTTTTAAAGTTTCAAAAAATCTGTTTTTTTTTCGACACAAACAAACACCTCTCCTGAAAAAATGATAGCATTTAGAAGCAAATGGTTTGTTCCATATGAAAGGTAAATTTTTTTCATTTGTATGGGCATAGTTTTAGAGTTATTTTTATGGTCATTTGATCATAATTTTTGGATATTAAAAAAAAACGGACATTTTCTATTAGTGTTTTCGTTTATTGGCAGTGGCAACCTAGTTACCCACGAGTTTTGCCCTAACTGCTGTTATTATGTTCGGTTATTAATTCAGAAGTCCACTAGTTTTGCCCGAGATTTGAACCTCAAGCAGGCGGTTGCACCCCGTAAAAGTTGTCAGTGTTGGGGGTAAGCATAAGGGTGAGTATAGCAACCTTATATTTGCATCGTCCCGGGTAACGATTCTGTTTGTTTATTCAGAAAAAGTTTTGCCCCGCGCGAGTGGAGATAAACGAAAACGGCTTCTCATATGCCGTCTCATGTATAAAACAAATGGCTAAAAACCCTATAAAATGGCTAAGTTTGAATAAAAAAAAAGAATATGAAAACAGTAGGAGGACCTTGGGAATTGAATGAAGGAAAAATTTAATTTGTTTTTGAGGACAAAAAATATTGAGAAATGTTCATAATTTTTGCCCCTGAATGTATGCAGGAAACGTTGAAAAACTCAATTGAGTGCAAACCAAAAATACTGTTATTGATGTTTAAGCCTTCCGTGCTATTTGGCATCAAAACAATAATTTTGAAGATTGGAAATACGTTAAAACTATAGTGATGAAAGTTACTCCGAAACATGAAATCTGGTTTTGTAACAAACATTCAGTTATAGCCAATACAGTAGTTTTTCGATGTTATCACTGTTCGATTTTCCAATACTCGCCAAACTCACGCTCCATTTTATCACGGTCATTGTTTCGATTTTATCACGTTGTTTTTGGAAATCGTTCAGAATTCATTTGCCGTTTTTCTATTTTAGTTTCAAGTTTCGCCAAATTCAGGGTTTTACCATTATTACGGTGAATTCAGCGTGATAAAATCGAAAAACTACTGTAATGTCGTTTGAATATTCTGCTAAAGGGTGATACGGTCAAAATTTGGTCAAGGGAAAACGCGTGTAAATCGGTGAAATCGTTTATTTAAAAAATCAAATTTAATTTCTTTTTCAAGTTAAATTAGTATAAAATTAGGCTTTTGATTTTCCAAATCCGAATTGCCGGGCCTTACGCTTAACCCCTGCCATCAGATTTTGTACAGCCACCTTGTCCACCTTCTTCGCCGCAGAAAGCCAGTTTGCCTTGAACTGCTGCTCGTTCTTAGCAGTTTTTTTTGGTCTTCTTTAGGTTCCACTTGACAATAGCCCAGTATTTCTCAATTGGGCGGAGCTCTGGCGTGTTGGGAGGGTTCTTGTCCTTGGGAACCACCTGCACGTTGTTGGCGGCGTACCACTCCATGGCCTTTTTACCGTAATGGCAAGATGCCAAATCCAGCCAAAACAGTACGGAACAACCGTGTTTCTTCAGAAAAGGCAGTACACATTTATTCAAACACCCTTTCACGTAAATTTCTTGGTTAACAGTCCCGGAAGCTATGAAAATGCTGCTTTTCAAGCCACAGGTACAGATGGCTTGCCAAACCAGATATTTCTTCGCGAACTTTGACAGTTTCATGTGCTTGAAAATATCTGCCACCTTTCCCCTTCTTTTTGCCGTATTTTTTTTTGTTTCGATTATAGTCGTTTTACCATCTTTATGGCATTCGCGACTTTATCAACGTTACAGTTGGCGGATCGTTATTGAAAAACTTATCCGGTACAACTGTGTTCGATGTTTACTCTTGGGCTCGAACTCGCGGACATCGGCTCAGGAGACAACAGACATTTTTGCCGTATAAAACTCCTGTCCCGGAAGCTGCTTGTAGTCTGCTTTGACGTAGGTTTCGTCGTCCATTACCACGCAGTCAAACTTCGTCAGCATCGTCGTGTACAGCCTCCGGAATCGCGCTTTGGCCGTCGTCGTTGTTTATCAACGCGAGTTGGAGTCACTACCTTTTTGTAAGTCGATAGTTCGTCTCGTTTTTTGGTTCGATGCACGGTTGTAGACGATACACCCAGCTTATTTGCGGCATCTCGGAGAGAGAGGTTAGGGTTTCGCTTGAAACTACCGGCAACTCTCTTTGTGGTCTCAACGGCTTCCGGTTTTCGATTTCCCCCCGATCCACACTTCCTGGCTGTCGACAAAGGTTCCCCAAACACTTTAATTACATTTGTCACGGTTGATTTGGCAACTTTAAGCGATTTTGCCAGCTTTGCGTGCGAGTAGCTCGGATTTTCGCGATGCGCGAGAAAAAGTTTGATACGCTGCTCTTCTTCCTTGGACAGCATTTTGACAACTGAAGAGTGAATTCCAAAATCAAAATAGGAGCAACATTCTACACACACACACACACACACTTTCAAAATGAGGGGTGTTCAGGTTTTTAAATGCAAAATTGAAAGAAATACGTCAAGTTGATATTGACAAAATTTTGACCGTATCACCCTTTATGACAAATATTTTATCCAAAGACTGCAAATCGATTCGAGTTAAAATAAAAAAGTTATTAGGCTTGAAAAATGGGCTAACTTTAGGCACAATAGGCACAATTTTCCCGTACGTTTGGATAACGTGCCGCTATTAAGCCTACCCCCATTCTGATTCTGGGCTTTAAGAAAACCCCCCCCCCCCCCAAAAGAAATCGTCTGAAAGATTGTTTTTGATGAAAATCTAGCTTTCCATGTTTCTTCCGAACAAAAAGTCTCGAAAACCCATACAAATTTCACATAAATTTTAAGTATCTTCGCCTAACTTTTTCCTTACTTTGACTGACGCTTGCTTGCATAGCAACATATTGAGGAATCACACGTTAAAACGTTAAACGTTTCTCACAGTCTTAATTTGAAAAAATCACAAAAAAAATTTTTTTTCAAATTTTATTGTTTTTTATTTGAAAATAACGAACAATTAAAAAAATTTACTAAATTATGTTTGGTTTGTAAAAATCCGACCATCTGGAGGGTCAACAGAGTTTTCAGAGAATATTTTTCTTTTATAATTTTACAACAAACAAAATTTTGTGACGTGAATTCACTCATTCGCGCTGTTGTAGCTCAGCTGGATTCCAAACGATTTTATAAAACTTAGTGTTTCAGAATCCTCTCATCATTTTCAAAGAAGATCTTGTTTTTGATAGTTTTACAATGTTAAAGTTTATTCGTAAAATTAAAAAAAATCCTTCATTTGTGTCGTGAATTCGCTCATTTGCGACTGTTTTTGTTCGCTTTTTAAAATAACCCCATTTGATATAAAATATCTTTTTTTCTACACAACGAAGTAGTGTTTGTTGGCTCCAAAACGTAAAAAAAAATTGAAAAAATCAATCCATATATTTTAAATAATTGTTTAGTAAAAGTTGTCAATATTTACACTTTTTCCAACAAAAAAAAAATTTCAAAATTATATAATATATGTAGAAAATTTTTTTTTCTCCTTTTTCGTTGGTTTTGTGTGATTTAAATTATCAAATTAATTAAAAAAATTGAGAGTTTTTGATACCCTAAAGTATTAAAATCACTTGTGAGCGGTACAAGCGCGTGGAATGTGTCCTTAGTGTTAATTAAATCAGATCTCTTCAAAGAAACATGAAGTTTCAGTAAGGTCCTATTAATATGTGTTGGTTTTTTCTTAAATCTTCAAATCTTCATCTGTTTCTAAACTCGTTGTGGGTGAAATTTGGGGAAAATTTCGGGTCGAGTTAATCGGTACATGTACAGAACAGTGTCAACAATTTAGGTGTTTTGGGGAATCCATATAAATGGTAAAATAAAGTTATGATACAACGCTAGATTATTGAGGGTTGAATAAAACTTCAATACAACCACTAGTAGCACAAAAAAAGCACCCTTTCATTAGGTTTTGTAGAGCAAAATTTTAAAAACCTTGGGAGTTAAAATGACCCTCAAAAGTAATTGATGAAGTTCGCTTATGAAACCTTATTATCATTTTCTTTTCATTCACAAATAGTTTTGCCCCAGCTTCCGACAGGCTTCAAGCAATTAGCGCTATGGTATAATAAACAGTGCGTTCAGATTTTGGATGATCCATGCTTTATTGATACATTTCCCAACAACGATAAGATGAACGAAAAAAGAGGCTAATCACCCTTACCTTATAAAATCTCAACGGGATCAATTTACGGATTTCTCTTATCAATGAGGGCAATTTTCAAACGTTAGTCTCTCAAACCACCTTCCCACGCCTTCTGGTTTCAAGGGCATTCGATTGGGATGAGGTCCATTCTTACAGATTCAACAATACCCCAAAGAAAGGACAAACAGTGGGTAAACTCGAAACAAATAGCCCATGTATGTTCCGGAACACATGGGAAAGCTTCAGAGGATAGAATGGTTAGAATGCCACCCGCCGTGCCGTGTCTCTTTTAAGTCGAACCCCTACAGTCGAACTGGTGTCGTTCGTTGTTGTGTTTCAATGAATGGGACGAAGGATGATTCTGGTTCTGGTTCTGCTGCCTATGAATAATACATAAAGCGCAATAATTACTATATGGAGCCACCACCTTCACCGACGAGAGCATGTTCGAAATGGGGCCATTACGAACAAACCCGAGGCGAATCTTTGGTCCAATGCAATGGGTTGAATAGTTAGTTGGTGTGAAACCACTTATGCGTGAAAAGCACGAAAGCCTTTAAATGATTCGGTTAAAGTGACTTTTAAAGAGGTTGAACCACAGGCTTGGATTCAGAGCAAGGAGGAAGACATTTCCCGGATGGTTGAAAATTTGCAAGGAAACCTTTTTCGAAGAATTTGCATACGGATTGGACCTCTTTGTGTACCGTTGTTTTCCGTAACGGTAAAATACCGAGATGGAGCATATAAGCAATGTTCTTGGAGGGTTATAATCACGACAAGCTGCTTGAGGTCTCTGTAATTTGATCCTTTGTTGGTTTTGCTGAGGAATGTAAACACGATTCTAGCCAGCCAGTCAAGAGGCAGAAATTTCGTTTGGTATTTGAAATTTCGGAATTTTTTTTCTTCCATTGAGCCTTTCTATTGCTTTTCGTAAAAAAAAAATACAAGACTGTGGAAAGGCACCCAATCCAAAAAAGCAACTGAATCGATAGATCAGAAGTTTTAAAACATACGGTAATCGATATCGCCAGTAAAAAAGAAAATCGGATAAAATGAAAAAAAAAAATAACACTATTGGAATCAGCCACGGAGAATCACTGGAATTCACGTTTGCCATTCAAATTGCTCCAGTTTGGGAAAAACGTTTTCGATGATTCAATTCAGCTTCTCTGCTACACGCATACGCACGGCACGGATTAAGAAAAAACTAAAAGCATATAGGTATGGTCTGAACCATTTGCAACCCTTTTACCTCGTGTCCCCGGATCTTTCAGCCACCTAGTTACACCTTTACCCAAGAAATAAAAAAATATCAAGGTACCCTCCCCGGTCCCAGAAAGATATCAAATCCTTTTATTTCATCGTCGTCATCGTACCGCACAGCGAGCGCAAATCGAGCAAATACCTTTGGGGATGATGATGGTGATTGGAAACTCTGGCCAGGGGGAAAAAAAAGGACTGGCCTGCGTTTGAGTTTTATACCACAGCTGAAAATTGAACCCGAACCCATTTGAATAAATGACATCATCCAATTATTTTCCCTCATTCGACTCCCGAAGGAGCGGTGGGGTCATAATACCGAATGGATTTGACCCATTAAGAATGGTTGTTTCAAGATTTAGTTTTATTTTGAAATTGAGATTATTGATCGTTCTATTTAAAGGAATGACTTCAAACGGCAGGCAGCAAAGGTATCGATAGGTATTTGTTCACACTGTTTAACATGAGATTGCTAGAATTTTTTCAGCACGTATCCAGGCCCGGGTAATTTTATACAAAATTTGGCAAAATCTGGGGAATATCAGGGAAAAGTTTCTGAATAGTTTTCGTTAAAAATTTAAAAGTTTGTATAATATACAATTTGTGACCGGAACAGTGTAGTATTTTTTGTGAAAAGTCCCCCAGTGTCTTAAATTTTAAGTATAACGAGTCTAACATTGCCAATAGTTGCTACTCCGTGATTGACCGAGACCATCAATTTTATTCATAGGTCGAAAGTATGGTGTCTGGGATTGACAGCACATTCACAATGTCCAAAACTGATACTCTCTCTTTGAACAATAATAACAGCGCCGGCCACGTCCTAGTAGTCTTTTTTCTACGTTTATAAACCTATAAGTTGCGTTTCAAATTGGGAAAACTTGGTTTGTTTTAAAAAATTTGAAATTGAATGTTAAAATCTCAAAATATTTATTTTTTCGAAGGCTCGCAAACAGACACCGTTCCTGATGAAATCAAAGTTTTTAGGAGCAAACAAATTGATTAATGTGAGATGTCAACTTTTTTCCTTAAAAAATGTACAGTTTAGGTGCAGTTTATTTTGTAGTTTGATGAAAATTTTCGACGTTTAAAAATAAGAACATTTTCCAAGAGTAAGCCAGTCTAGGACAAAAGGCTTGAAACTATCAAATGGTAAAGTTAGAAAGATAAAATTAAAGGGGAACAGTGCGAGGGCCTGGGAGATGGAATGAAGGTAGAATTTAATTTTTTTTAGTTTAAATTTTATAAGTAATGTTTAAAAATTTAGCCCCTGAATTTATGCAGCATCAATGTTTATCTTCCCGCTGCGAAAAGATGAAAACGAGATTTGCAGAGAGGCTCTAGATTGGAATACAGAAGGTCATCGAAGAAGAGGCAGACCCAGAAACTCGTGGCGGCGAAGCCCAGCCGCTGAAAACCGAACTAGAATTAAAGGGGAACAGTGCGAGGGCCTGGGATGGATGGAATGAAGGTAGAATTTAATTTTTTTTTAGTTTAAATTTTATAAGTAACTAGCTGACCCGGCAAACTTCGTTAAGCCTTTGACTTTCGCAAAAATAATGAACATGTAAATGAGCAGAAAATAGGTAAGTAATTATTTACGCTTATGAAACTGGATTGTTACCTTCAAACGGAGTGAACAGTTATTTGAATAGTGCCTACCTCCAGGGGCAAAAATTTTCGAAGAAGATTGACTTCCAACAAAACTGGAAAGCGAATATCTTCATTTACAGAGAATCCTTGACACCGATAGTTTCAATTTCTATTAACCAGAAGATAAGTGCCAAAAAATGTTTTGTTGAAATGTGTCGTCATTTTAAGCAGTTTTGATCAACTGTCTTTCCTTTTTCGCTAAAACCATGTTTGAAATTTTCTTTATCGTATAGGTACCAAATTTGTAGAAATGGCGCAACACTTTTCATGGTATGAAATTTCGCGATTTTTCTCATACTGCAAATATATAAATATCAACAAATTTCCATATACCATTCTGTTTTTCGTTATCTATCATGCATTTGATATGATCTCTGTATTAGATAATATCCTCTTAATTTTTTAAATCATCTTTTTTATATCGACTTTAACTTTATCATATTTATCGAGAAATCATATTTATCAAAAAATGGATGCTTAAGTATTAACAAAGAAAATTAGAACATTCAAAATATGTGTATGTACATGGAATTTTTATTCACAGCAATTTTAAATCAAACGGTTATGAAATCTTGTTTTACTTTGAGATCTTGAATTCAAAATCAGAAATGAAATTCAAAAAAGTCTTTGCAAATCTAATTCAGTTTTCCTTATCTCTGTTTTGGATCTTGAATCATATTTTCATCGAGACTAAAATTTTTATTTTCCCAGGTTCTTGTATTTGAAGATGTTATTGAACCAATTATCTGTTCCTGATTTCTGATACTGATTGTTGGATCAAATTATGAATTTTATTTTAACAAAGTCAACCCTATTTATATCCTTAATTTTGTTCAGTTTTTTAGCACCTAAGTATAAAAGGAAGAAGTGGATAGTATCTAACATTTCCTTGGTTTTCTGATGAAATTCACATAGAATTACAAAGTTAATATCATTCTATTCTCGAACTAACTCATTATATTCTTGACGTTTACAAAAACCAAGTAAATCAATTTATGGTCGTCTTATTCTAATAATTAAAAATAAGACGTTCTCTTGGTGTTATACCATAAATATTTCATTGTTATCTGTTCAGTTGTTTTGGATATGTAAAAACTTCCACAATCATACGTAGAATATTATTTTATTAAATAATATGACAGTCTTTCATTTAGCCGGAAAATAAACAAAACAAAATAACGGAGTAAATAAAAGAGATCAGAATTTTCCCGAGCGTATCCTGGTCAGGCAAATTTATTTGATCTAAAAACCTAACAATATCCGGGCATTTGATTTCAAAATTGTCAATCCAAAATTCCGGCAATACCAAGAAAATTTGGGCTAAATTCAGAAACTACTAAAAAAAAAAAATTAAAACGAAAAGCACTTCAATAATTTTTTTTTTTCATAACACATCAGAAATTTTGAATCGTATTTCAAGCATCCAGAAACAGTGCATGATTATTATGTTAAAAGTTACTCAAAAAATTCCGTTTCAGTTCGCAAAATTTAAAAAATTATAACTTAATAAGAGATTTTTTTATTTGACAAATGAAATGACTAAATCCGGAAAATTCGGGTTTTTTTTTATCAAAATCCGGAAAACCGGGCTGGACGACTTGACCGGGCCCTTTAAATTTTGTTTTATCAATTACCCGGTCAAGTCCGAGTAAAACCGGGCAATCCGGCTAGCTTTGGATAAATCATTTTTAAAAATGTTAAAGTTGCCTTGATGCTGAAGCAAAAATGACAATATTCGAAAATAGATATAAAAATAGACATGCCGGCTTATTGCCTTTTTTTTCACCCCATACGGAAGGTGAACAATTACATCCAAGTATCCATTTTACTGGTGCCACGTGAAAAGTACACTTGCAATGAAAATGGGCGCCAAAACTTCCTATAGAGAGATGGATGAACATCAGTAAGCCTTGATTGCTTTTGGCGCCTTCCTACTCTGGGTGATTCGAATGAAAAAAATGGAAATTGGGTGCCATGACTTTATTTGATACAAATAAAAACTAAAAATTAATTTTCAAATTCCACAAAAACATTTTCCAAATTTCGGCTCCGTTGTGACATTCCTTGTGTCAAGACGAACACAACAAAAAAAATCGCATGCAAATCGGATGATCCAGTGAAGAGTTATGCGTGTTCGCACATTTCTGTATGGTCTGTCTCTCTCCCTGTTTTATACAGTGAGCGAAATAAGAATAGCACCACTATGCGTTTTGCTTGTTAAAATATGAATGATTGAAAATTACGAAAATTTTCTTCCACAGATTGTTCTGAATTGTTTAACGGATAAATCAAGCATAAATTTACTTTTTTTGGACGTAGCAATTGGCGTTGAGGACCAAAAGTGTGGAAAAGGGGTGCGAAATAAGAATAGAACCACTTGAGTTTTTCCAACAAAAACTAGATTAGTTTTAAAAATTTACTGTGTAAAAGTGAATAATAATGCTTCTACGAGTTATTTGAATAGATAACTGCATTTGAAGGAGTTTTCCAGAATTCCAAAGGATTTCAAAGGTTTTAAAATGGGGGTTTTAAGAGATGCTCCTCTAGCGTTAAGGAATTAGATATTTGAGCTATAAAACTTTATCAAACTGCTTGATTTCTTCATTAACATTCACAAGTATGATGCAAAATGATGATACATAGATTTGAGGCTGGGTTTGAATTCAAAAAGCAGGTTGGAATTCAAAAATACTAATTTTTTTTAATAACACTAGTTTACAGCATTTTTGAACTCAGTAAACTGAAGGTCATTTCCAATGTGAAATCGGGCGCTGAATCCGAAAATGAAATTCAAAAAAATCTCAGTAGAACCGTTTTTTAGTTATGCTCAAAATATTAAATTTCGAAAAAATTAAAAAAGTTCTTGTACTTAGATTAAAATATCTCGGACGGTATAACAGTGATTTGAAATCTCTCTTTTGCATATTAAAGGTGAATCAATTTTCTATCGATCATCTGAACACTGTTTTTGCGTTTGACCAACAGTATTGCTGATATTAGTGACTTTATGAGGAATAAAATTATAAAAAACGCATTTTTTTAGAGAAAATTTTGTTTAAACGAAAGTTTTAGACTCAATGGTAGCATTTAAAAAATCTGATTTTCTTTTGTGCTTGAATATCAATTCAAAACAAAGATTTCAAGTGGTTATTTATCAAAATCGGTTGAAAATTGAAGAAGTTATGGCTACTTTATCATAACTGTAATTTTTACAGTTTTTAATATTTTAACGAACCGCAGTACACTTATCATAGTATAGGAAGAATGAAACATGATAAATCTCACTCGTTCCAAGTCAAAATTATTTATTAGCTTACCAAAAGGTCACATGCCAAGTTTCAGTAGGATCTGACCATAGGGAGGGTTTGCTTAAGTCTCAAACGAGAATAAAATTTTGAGGTATTTAGCCCGAAAGGAACGAAAAATACTGGTTTTTCATCAATAACTTTTTTCATCACTAGCTGATTGTTTTTTATAGTTGATTTTCTTAAAGCCTAAATTGAGACAAATATTTCACCCGAAGACTGTAACTCGATTGGACTTGAAACAGAAAAGTAATTTCGGTTCAAAGATTGTATTTTGGTCGAAAATTCTCGTATAAAACTCAATGCGTAAAAAGTACTCATTGCGTGTTGGACAAAATTTGCGGCCTTTGAACCGCAATAACTTTTCTGTTTCAAATCCAATCGAGTTACAGTCTTCGGGTGAAATATTTGTCTCAACTAAGGCTTTAAGAAAATCAACCATAAAAAACAATCAGCTAGTGATGAAAAAAGTTATTGATGAAAAACCAGTATTTTTCGTTCCTTCCGGGCAAAATACCTCAAAATTTTATTCACGTTTGAGACTTAAGCAAACCCTCCCTATGGTCAGATCTTCCTGAAATTTGGCATGTGACCTTCTGGTAAGCTTATAAATAATTTTGACTTAGAGCGAGTGAGATTTATCATGTTCCATTCTTCCTATACTATGATAAGTGTACTGCGGTTCGTTAAATTATTAAAAACTCCAAAAATTTCAGTTATGGTAAAGTAGCCATAACTTCTTCAATTTTCAACCGATTTTGATAAATAATCACTTGAAATCTTTGTTTAAAATTGATATTTAAGCGCAAAAGAAAATCAGATTTTTTAAATGCTACCATCGAGTCTAAAACTTTCGTTTAAACAAAATTTTCTCTAAAAAAATGCGTTTTTTATAATTTTATTCCTCATAAAGTCACTAATATCAGCAATACTGTTGGTCAAACGCAAAAACAGTGTTCAGATGATCGATAGAAAATTGATTCACCTTTAATATGCAAAAGAGAGCTTTCAAATTACTGTTATGTCGTCCGAGATATTTTAATCTAAGTACAAGAACTTTTTTAATTTTTCCGAAATTTAATATTTTGAGCATAACTCAAAAACGGTTCTACTGAGATTTTTTTGAATTTCATTTTCGGATTCAGCACCCGATTTTACATTAAAAATGTTGATCAGTAAATCAAGTTCACGATTTTTTTTAAATTTTGTAAACTAGTGTAATCAAACACTTTTTCTCTAGTTTTATGTCATAGATGGCAGCACTATCTTGCCATTTAACCAAATTCATGCTCATTTTCGAATATCTGGGATTAATTAGGGAGTGCTGGACGATTTTGGTCAACAAATAAATACATGTACCGTGTGAACGCTTTGGAAATTGTAAGATCACTAAATCCAAAAAAATTGAATTACATCAAGGTCACTAAAAGTGAATTTTTTGGACCGATTATAAGAATAAAGTTATATTTTGGGATGCAGCTTGATGGACCAAACGGCTAGCAGTATTATTGGTATGATTTGCAATTGAATCGGAAGTTGAGATGAGCAGGAATTTTGGCGGTTGTACATTTTTGAGCTGGTGATTCTTTTGCAAATCCGGAAAAGCTTTCTGCAGCGTGAACTTCCACAAAACTGTAATGGGAAACTACCTCAAAATGATGAATATGGGCCTAAATAAACCTGGAAAATCAATATTGAGACGATATTTGGTATTAACTGCAAGATAGTGCTGCCATCTACGACTTGAAACTGGAAAAAAGTGTGGTTTTCTGACCAAAATCAAAGTTTTTGAATTGCAACCTATTTTTTCTGATTAAAAATTAATCATGAATGTTTGTTTCATCATTTCACGTCATTTTTATGAAGAAAGTTAGTAATTTGAGAAAGAATTACAGCTCAAATATTTAATTCCTTAACGCTAGAGGAGCATCTCTCAAAACCCCCATTTTAAAACCTTTGAAATCCTTTGGAATTCTGGAAAACTCCTAAGATGCAGTTATCTATTCAAATAACTCGTAGAAGCATTATTATTCACTTTTACATAGTAAATTTTTGAAAATAATCTGGTTTTTGTTGGAAAAACTCAAGTGGTTCTATTCTTATTTCGCACCCCTTTTTCACATTATTGGTCCTCAACGTCAATTGCTACGTCCAAAATAAGTAAATTTATGCTCGATTTATCCGTTAAACAATTCAGAACAATCTGTGGAAGAAAATTTTCGTAATTTTCAATTTTTCATATTTTAACAAGCAAAACACATAGTGGTGCTATTCTTATTTCGCTCACTGTATATATAGATGTTTAAAAATTTAGCCCCTGAATTTATGCAGCATCAATGTTTATCTTTCCGCTGCGAAAAGATGAAAACGAGATTTGCAGAGAGGCTCTAGATTGGAATACAGAAGGTCATCGAAGAAGAGGCAGACCCAGAAACTCGTGGAGGCGAAGCCTAGCGGCTGAAATCCGAACTGTCGACGAGAATCTTGACTGGGACCAGGTGAAGACGCTGGCCCCGGATCGTCAACAGTGGAGGTCTTTTACCACGGCCCTATGCACCGGAGGATCGGCGCGGGATCATTAAGTAAGTAAGTAAGTAATGTCCATCTTTCAATTTCAATTGTTGCTCAGCCTTAACACATTAAGGTCCGCGATGTTGCTTTATGGACCGCGAAGAAATCTAATCCAAGATACACCGAAATTCAGTATTTTTTATCTCAACATTTGCTGGACCAAAAGTTAAAAATTTAGTATCTTTAGCTACCGAAAATGTTGTGTAAAATTTTTTGGAGTTTTATGATTAATTTTATATCATTTTTGTTTGTTCTGAACTACCTAAGTAATTGATAAACTTGCATCTTAAATATTGTGTTTTGTGTTTTGTATCCTTTATGATTAAGAAAACTCTCGTTGAAACCGTCAAAATAGAGACTGATCAATGTTACTCCAAAGCATCAATTTCTTAACGAAGACTAAATCGATTTTGAAATCAAATTTAAAGTAATCTAATAAGATTCTGCAACCATGTTTTACGTTCATAAGAGTCCAGTACTGGTTTTAAAAATATGAAACATGTCACCTAGTTACTCAACAGAAAAAAAATAATTGAAAAATATTTTAGAAAGTTATCAATCTTACCCCGTTTCACGGTACCTATATTTCTACATATTTTCACAATGCAGATTTTTCGATTTATGATCTTGAAAAGATTGATACTTAAGAAAAACTTTTATGTTTTGCTGATTTTAAGTTTTTAAGAATACACATAAACGTTTAATGATTGAATATTTCGTCCAAAACTGTGGTAAACATTATATTATTGAATTCTTAAATTATTTGAAGAAAGATTTTATCAGGAGTATCTTGAGTGCAAATCACTCAAGATGGAACTGATTAAGTGATACCCTATTAAAAAGTTAAAACTTAGCAAAAGTTGCTAACTACAGACCCCGTTCGATTTTGGCAACACGCCCGTACATTGCCAAAATCGAACGGTTTTTTTCTCAACTTTTTTTTCAGTTATTTTTACAAAAATAACTGTTATTATTATCAAACACGTTATTTTTGGTTAATTTTCGACTATTTGCAGTCATTTTTTAATTTTTTTCATCATGTTTTTGAAGCATTTTTCACTTTTCTTGTTTTGTTTATAATGTTTGTTTTCATTTGTCATATTTGCTGTTTTTGTCATTCTTCATCATTTTTTAGTTGTTTTTTGGCATTTTCAGTCTTTTGTTTGAATTTGTTTTTTAACTTTTTGAATTTTTCATCTTTTTGTCATTTTTGAGTACTTTACAATTTTACAATAAAACTTTTGTTTTTATTGTTGCATTTTATCACCATTTCAGAACATAAAAACGTATTTATGATGTTTGTCTAAATTACATTGGCCCTATTATTACGAAAACTAAAAGGTAATGTTGATTCTAAAAACCGTTCGATTTTGGCACATGTGCCAAAATCAGATGTTGCCAAAATCGAATGTTGCCAAAATCGAAAGTTTCCAAAAACGAACGGGGTCTGTATCACATTCCATTTTTATGTTTTTTGTCACAATCTGATAAAGTTTGTGTCGATTTTCTGGCAACTTTTGAATTAATAACTACTAAGAATAATTTAAAAATTGAAGGAAATTTAGCTGGGTGCATCCATTACTTTCCATTACTTATCCATTACTGTGTTTTTTTTGGAGATGAGCAATTAGAGCAAGTTCACTCGTGTTGAAAGAAAGTGGTAGAAATTTTGACACTTCAAGCACATTTTGAATGTAATGTAATTTTTTTCAAGATTTGCGGTAGTCAATTTTTTTTACAACACAATGTCTATTTTCGCATGCTGTGATGACAAAATTGTTGGATTTAAATCAGACACGCGTGAAATAGAAACAGTGTTTGCATTGTAAAATTTTCAAAATGTGCTACAAGTGTCAAAACTTCAACCATTTTCTTTTAACACAAGTGAACTTGCTCTTAGAGCAAGTTCACTGGTGTTGGGAAAAAGTAGAAGAAATTTTGACACTTGTAACCATATTGAAAACTTTACCATGCACAAACTTTTTCAAGATCTTCAATTCAGCTCGGCCTTCAAATTTTTTCACATCGCGTGTTCTATTTTCGCATGCTGTAATGCAAAAATTGCTGGATTTCTATCACATACGACTGAAATAGAAACAGTGCTGTAAGAAATACAACGCCCAAAGATCTTGAAAACATTTTGGCATGGTAAAATTTTCGTTATGTGTTGCAAGTGTCAAAATTCATACCAGATTTTCCCAACACGAAGGAACTTGCTCTAAGAGGAAAATCAAATTAAACTTCAATTTTAAACTTTTTCAAATTTTTTTCGCAATGATTATCATAGATTCGAAGATTGTTTTATAAAAGGATGTATTAGTGTTGTTAAAGGATATCAAAAGAAGTATATTGAGAAAATTTGTTAAAACATTTCATTATTCTTTCAAGGGTAGGAAGAGGGGTAGTGTGCAGCAAATATTGAAGATTCATTTGCAACCCTTCAACCCCCCCTCTTTTTACCTCTCAAAATGAACGATTTTTCACTAGGAATTTACGTTCCTTTGTATAGACTGATTTTCGAAAATTTGGAAAATCATCCAACAAGTCCCCCCCCCCCTTCCCCTCAGGGCAAACTCTAAAATCGCGCCTAGGTGCATTGTATTCTGCGAATGGATAACTCTCGTGTTAAACAAGCTCGAGCAATTTCATAGGAATATTTTTGAATCTGGTTATAAAGGGTACTGAACGTGAAAATTCTGATTCTGAAAATCTTTTAAAAGTCTGAATACGTAATGTAAATCTATAGTAACTATATGCATCAACTAACGCTTAACTCTTAACTTAACGCTTAACGCTTAACTCGATCAGGCTCTAGTACTACAACAGCCACTTACGAACTATTTGGAGATGTTTACAAAGCCCTAGAACAGAAAAAACGCGTCGGACTTCTCTTCCTAGACTTGAAAAAGGCGTTTGATACCATAAACCATGAAATCTTGCTTGAAAAGCTTGCATATTATGGCATACGCGGGAAACCTCTGGAATTAATGAGAAGTTTTCTAACTGGTAGAAGTCAATTTGTATCCATCAACGGAGTACAAAGCAGTATTCAACCCTTAAAAGTAGGAGTCCCACAAGGAAGTAATCTCGGACCGCTTCTATTTCTTGTATATGTGAACGATCTGCCTAAACTGAATATTGCCGGGAAACCACGTTTGTTTGCCGACGATACATCCTTTTTTTACGCTGGTGATGACTCTTCCACAATAATCAGAAGTATGCAGAATGACATGGAAATCTTAAGTAGTTACTTCGACGAAAATCTTCTGTCGTTGAACCTTATGAAATCCAAATACATGGTTTTAACCATGCTTGGCAAAAGTCATCGTCATGAGGCGTGAAGCTGTGACTGTGAAGCCTCTTGGTCCGTCAAACTCAATTGACTGTTCCTTAACGACCAGTCACTTCGTTTGCCAGTCATTCATTCCCCAGTCATTTGAAGCTAAAAGAATTTCCTAGTCAAGCAATCGCATTCAAGCGACCGATGACGAAAAAGAAACGCATTTATTATTATTGTTGCTCCTGCCAGCAAGCCGAAGACGACCGAAGAGGAACAAGAAAAGCATTTATTATTATTGTTGCTCCTGCCAGCAAGCTCGTTTTCAGTTTTTTATTGCTATTGTTGCTCTCTGCCAGCAAGTCGTTCAATTAGTTGTACCTGCCGTCAGCAGCCGATCGAAGTGTGAAAAGATTTGCCAGTCACTCTCAGGAGAAATTTTGACCTTGTGTAGGAGCTTCGTCAGTCGATGATGGAGAAATGTTGATTGTTGTCGTGCTTTATCCGTCATGCGAGTAGTGAAGCTCCGTCAATTGAGAACAGTGCCAGTCGTTTGATGAAACAAAACTAGTCGGGTCAAGCGTGACGGGCGAAATTTGCCATCACTGGTTTTAACAACACCCAGAAAACCCGAAGAAGCGCACCAAGATCTGATAGTGAACTCAACACCAATTGAAAAAGTAAATCACTATACATATCTAGGTCTTGACATCGATTACAAGCTGAAATGGAATTACCATATTCAAAAACTCCTGAAACAAATTAGCTCAACCTGTGGTTTACTTTGGAGAATGAAAAGATTCGTCCCCAGAAAACAGCTGACCGTGTTGTACCAGGCGTTCGTACAATCAAAACTACAGTATCTAGTATTCATTTGGGGTGCTGCAGCAAATACTCAGTTGAAGAAACTTCAAGCAGCTCAGAACCGCTGTCTCAAAGCTGTCTACAATCGCCCTTGGTTGCACCCTAGTAAAAACTTGTATTCTGAAGCTGATGACAGTATAATTCCAATTCAGGCGCTGAGAGAGCTACAAGCCACATCGATAATCCACTCACATTTGAACGATCACCTGATACATAACAACGTAGTGTACGAGCAACCCAACCACGCGTATGAGCTTCGTAATTCAGCCGCCCTTTCAATTACTAGACCCAACAGCGAAATGTCAAGGAAAGCATTCCCTTACTATAGCAAGGTCCTTTTAAACTCAGTACCCAGAAGCCTCAGAGAAGAAAGAAACCCACGAAAATTCAAAAGCAAGCTGAAAACTTACATCCGAAATAAAATTGAATCATATTTCCATTAAATCTGATTCTGGAACATCCGATGGTTAAACTGTAAACCATAGCCACCTAGCGCTTCCTTAACAGAGATTATTCTCGCTGGAAGCAAAATCAACTCTACCTTCCCATCATTCGATACCCCGTAAACGTTCCAACCACATTCATCTAACCACAAATGTATTATTTTATCTTCTCATTCCCGCCAAATACCACCGCCGCCAAAAACCTGCACCACCCACCGCTACCGCCCACCGCCATCGCCCGCCACCTCCAACAAGTACCACCAACAAACGCCACCAATCATCACCAAAATTAAGTGATTCGAAAAATTCAAGTGTTTTTTAAATGAATGTGCACATAACAAATTGTAAAATCGAATTGAAAAAAGAAAAAAAAATAAAAATGATGAAGAGGTTTTGCGCCCACTGGAGAAGGAACATGGAAGAAGAAGTTCCACTCCCGCGGGCTTTTCCCTGCTCATAAAGGAAAAAAAAAAACTCTTACTGGTCACGCAAAATTTATGAACAAATACACCGTGCAATATAATCAAATCGAACAACCACTGTCATAAACATGGATCCATGTCGTCATTTTACCTGTGTTTGACAATCGTTAGGCAGCAATATCGTTTTCGTGACCAAGGATAGTAAACAAAACGGTAGATACCCAACCCCCCGCCCCCCGCTTGGTAATAGTATGTTATTAATTATACAAAGGTTTTACAGCGATCAAAGGTTATCTTTCCTTCGGCTTTGATTATTAGAGTAATCATAAAAGTATGTGCTGATGGCCGACCAAATAAAATTTAAATAAAATCATAAAAGTAGAGGCTGCTGCCGAGACCGACCTTTTCTGGACCTTTTTTTCTATTTTTTTGTAATCGTATTAGAAATGATAACTTAAGTCGTCTACTATGGTATTGCCAATTGCAATTCCAACTGCATACCGAAAAAATTCTATAAAATGACGTCTGAAGTCTGTTTGAATCGGATATGTCAGAAAATCCTACATATTTGTAAATTTTAAAATGATTTTGTCACTTTATGCTCAACTTGAAAAAAGGTTGGCTTCTTTCAGGCCTTTTCAAGAAATCATTTAGAATCACTATCAACCGACGTTTCTGGTACTGGTGCTTACAACAACTGTGGATACCGGTTAATAAAGAAAACCAATCTTCTGTCATGCTTAAGGAAATTCCTTAAAGAGTGAGGTGCAAGCTTTATCCTTTTCGCACACCCGAAGCCAACACGAAGTTATACATGCGAATACTGTTTATACTCAATTCAAGCATATTTTAATGCAGCTAGTGAATTCTTATGCAAGCTTAAAAATGGTAATGTCAATGTTAAGATATTTTGACACATGAAATAGTTGTTTTTCATCTAAATAGAGTTAAATTATTTATGACCATTTTACAAACGATTTTTTTTTCGTTCGGGGGGGGAGGGGGGGGGGTATTCAACCCCATCACCCCCCGTAGATCCGCGCATGTCTCCACTATGGTAGGTAAAAGCTGTTTTTTCAACTTTCATACGATCATTCTATAACATAGGTATATGGAACGTATATCAAAACAGCATAAGTATATACAGTAGCTACAAAATTTTTTGCCATGAATTTGTACTGCGCTCATAATAACTACGAACTGCGGATCTATCAAATAAGTTTTAATCCTGTCTTTTTTGTCCAATATTTATTAAGTTAAAAATATTGAACGAGCCCAACATTTTGCCAAAGGAGCACGAAAGATGAATTGTATTTCAATTGGTCGTTCATTCGGTTGGTACAACATCACGTACTAAAGGGAGCTCCTCCATATTTCTACTAATATTATGTCGGACAGGACAAAAACGACGCCGAAGGTAATTTATATTCTATTCAAGCTCCTAGAATCAACAGGCAGGCAGATCCTACACCCGTTCTTTTGGGCCAATGAATGCCTGAGTAAGTGAGAGGCCAGATTTGTTGAGGCCGACCTTTATCATCTGGTTGGTTTTCCGCGTTGTTCCTTTGCCAAACCGGATAGAAGGCTCAGAAAGTTCATATGTTCACCAGGAGGCAAGGAATGGACTTAATTTATGTCGTTTTTGTCTGTACCATAGACAAATAGGAATTTTGTCATTGAGCTGCGATAGAAACTTGTTTAAAAAAGACCAATGTCGTAGGCCACTAGAATTATCTGTATTACATGTCACTTTATGTTTGATGTCTTATGTCAAATCAATCATTGATAACAGATTAACGAATATAATAACCATTATTTGAAACAAACACTGTTCTTGAAAGTAGAATATCTTGATATTGATTTTTTCATGTATTATTAACAAACTTATTCACATAAAGCATTTCGTAAGAAACATACCAGCTGAACTTTACAAATTTGACTTTGAAACATACCTCCCATACAAGATTGATTGGTACAGCAATACTACGATCGTGTAGTACACGAAGCGGCCAAGTGTTAATGCATTAATAATCACCGGATGTGGGAGGATTTTCACGCTGCTCCCTGGTTCTGCAATTTGTCTAGAGACGAGAGAGAAAGGGCCAACCGCTAAGCAATGCAATGGCTGCAAGTTTCCTTCTAGAGCAGCTCCCGGAAAACAAACATACCGGTACATCCTCCGGAACAAGTTGGTACTTACACCAGCAATGCCATATAGCCATATACCTACATATGGCTAGAATCATGTCTACATGCATTGTGTCAAGCAAGAACAGTTTCCGAGAACCAGGTGGAACAAATTTGGGTCACAGCTTGGAAGCCACCCGATGGACGTCTTGCGGTGAACGGTGCACCAGAGGGCAATTACATGACGGTCGGAAAAACAGACCAAGAATGTCAGTCGGTGTCAAAGTTGATGGACTGAAGTCTGATTTAAATTATTTATTAAGAATTTTTGTTTCGAATCAGTTTTCAGATGAGGCACTCAGAGCCAAAGAAATATTAGTGTAAAACTCGCTTTTTTGGTGCACAATTTCCCGTGAGTAAACGAGGGGGGCAGTCTTTGACAAAATTACAGTCATGACAATTAGGTTGAGAAAACCAAGAAAGTTCTCAAATTGTAATGTTGATTAGCACTAAAAAGTGCTTTCTTTTGGGTTGTATTCCAGTTCAACTTTTAGCCAAACTGGATTCAACAATTTGGGGCTCATACCCGTTCCTTAATAAACTAAATTGGATTGCATTATGTGGTACAAACCCGAAATTAATTTTTTTTTGGGATTTTAAACCGGTTGGTTTATTCTTCCCCGTCCGGCCCGAAGTTAAATGAGTCAATCATAAGGACATTCTCACATCGAATTTATACATTGATAGCGATTGTAACTAAGTCCCATCCTACGCCCAACGTGCTAGCACAGACTGCTCTGAGAAGGGAAAAAGTACACGGGGACACGGGCGATGCACAACACCTTGACAAAAATGACAAAAATGACAAAAATGACAAAAATGACAAAAATGACAAAAATGACAAAAATGACAAAAATGACAAAAATGACAAAAATGACAAAAATGACAAAAATGACAAAAATGACAAAAATGACAAAAATGACAAAAATGACAAAAATGACAAAAATGACAAAAATGACAAAAATGACAAAAATGACAATAATGACAAAAATGACAAAAATGACAAAAATGACAAAATGACAAAAATGACAAAAATGACAAAAATGACAAAAATGACAAAAATGACAAAAATGACAAAAATGACAAAAATGATAAAAATGACAAAAATGACAAAAATGACAAAAATGACAAAAATGACAAAAATGACAAAAATGACAAAAATGACAAAAATGACAAAAATGACAAAAATGACAAAAATGACAAAAATGACAAAAATGATAAAAATGACAAAAATGACAAAAATGACAAAAATGACAAAAATGACAAAAATGACAAAAATGACAAAAATGATAAAAATGACAAAAATGACAAAAATGACAAAAATGACAAAAATGACAAAAATGACAAAAATGACAAAACAGACAAAAATGACGAAAATGACAAAAATGACAAAAATGACAAAAATGACAAAAATGACAAAAATGACAAAAATGACAAAAATGACAAAAATGACAAAAATGACAAAAATGACAAAAATGACAAAAATGACAAAAATGACAAAAATGATAAAAATGACAAAAATGACAAAAATGACAAAAATGACAAAAATGACAAAAATGACAAAAATGACAAAAATGACAAAAATGACAAAAATGACAAAAATGATAAAAATGACAAAAATGACAAAAATGACAAAAATGACAAAAATGACAAAAATGACAAAAATGACAAAAATGACAAAAATGACAAAAATGACAAAAATGACAAAAATGACAATAATGACAAAAATGACAAAAATGACAAAAATGACAAAAATGACAAAAATGACAAAAATGACAAAAATGACAAAAATGACAAAAATGACAAAAATGACAAAAATGACAAAAATGACAAAAATGACAAAAATGACAAAAATGATAAAAATGACAAAAATGACAAAAATGACAAAAATGACAAAAATGACAAAAATGACAAAAATGACAAAAATGACAAAAATGACAAAAATGACAAAAATGACAAAAATGACAAAAATGACAAAAATGATAAAAATGACAAAAATGACAAAAATGACAAAAATGACAAAAATGACAAAAATGACAAAAATGACAAAAATGACAAAAATGACAAAAATGACAAAAATGACAAAAATGACAAAAATGACAAAAATGACAAAAATGACAAAAATGACGAAAATGACAAAAATGACAAAAATGACAAAAATGACAAAAATGACAAAAATGACAAAAATGACAAAAATGACAAAAATGACAAAAATGACAAAAATGACAAAAATGACAAAAATGACAAAAATGACAAAAATGACAAAAATGACAAAAATGACAAAAATGACAAAAATGACAAAAATGACAAAAATGACAAAAATGACAAATATGACAAAAATGACAAAAATGACAAAAATGACAAAAATGACAAAAATGACAAAAATGACAAAAATGACAAAAATGACAAAAATGACAAAAATGACAAAAATGACAAAAATGACAAAAATGACAAAAATGACAAAAATGACAAAAATGACAAAAATGACAAAAATGACAAAAATGACAAAAATGACAAAAATGACAAAAATGACAAAAATGACAAAAATGACAAAAATGACAAAAATGACAAAAATGACAAAAATGACAAAAATGACAAAAATGACAAAAATGACAAAAATGACAAAAATGACAAAAATGACAAAAATGACAAAAATGACAAAAATGACAAAAATGACAAAAATGACAAAAATGACAAAAATGACAAAAATGACAAAAATGACAATAATGACAAAAATGACAAAAATGACAAAAATGACACAAATGACAAAAATGACAAAAATGACAAAAATGACAAAAATGACAAAAATGACAAAAATGACAAAAATGACAAAAATGACAAAAATGACAAAAATGATAAAAATGACAAAAATGACAAAAATGACAAAAATGACAAAAATGACAAAAATGACAAAAATGACAAAAATGACAAAAATGACAAAAATGACAAAAATGACAAAAATGACAAAAATGACAAAAATGACAAAAATGACAAAAATGACAAAAATGACAAAAATGACAAAAATGACAAAAATGACAAAAATGACAAAAATGACAAAAATGACAAAAATGACAAAAATGACAAAAATGACAAAAATGACAAAAATGACAAAAATGACAAAAGTGACAAAAATGACAAAAATGACAAAAACGACAAAAATGACAAAAATAATGACAAAAATGACAAAAATGACAAAAAAGGCAAAATTGACAAAGAATAGAGCTGTGAAAATTGGCAAAGCCGACAAAATTTAAAAAATTTCCATAAATTTATGACAAAATTGACATAAATGGTCAGAGTGACACTGACAACCAATGACAGAAAACCTGTCAAAAATGAAAAAAATGACAAAATTGATAAAAATTTGAAAATAAACACAATGTCAATCGGGTTTTTAATTAGGTTTTCAAGAAAAACTATGAAAATCGACAACAAGTTTATTTTTGTTTCAAAAAACTCCTCTACTTGGCTGATGCCATGCATCCTATATCAATGGACTGCCCAAGCAACCAAAAGTCCCATAAAACAGGTACAAAAACGCTTACTCAGCCCCATCATTGATATGAAGTACGTTCTATGCAGCTCAAAATTTAAGTTCTTATTGATACTTTCAAGTTCCAAAACAAGTCTTAATGATCTTCTTTTCAGCTTCCAGCGGCCTCTTAATTCAGCTTCCATAAAATCGCTAAATGAGCAAAAAATCTCTCTCTATCTCAACTGAACCGTTGGCTTCGGTTCATATCACCTTCTCTTGATTATTTACTGTGTTCTGTACCGGATTCCAAACTCGACAAATAGCTCAATTGATTCTTTCCTACATTTCCTACATGTATCCCATCAAAATGGTCACTCAATTACTTAATTAATTATTGAAAAAAAAAACTTTCCCGGCTTGGGAATCGAACCCCGACCATCGTGGTGAGAATCGAACACGCTACCACTAAAAAAAAGTCTAGATGTTGTTCTTAATGAAACTAAAACTCGAAGTGGTGATTCAATTTTGAAATCACATCAATGCACTTTTTGTGACTTACCAAATCCCGTATTGAGCATTTTTGTGCCCTTTATGTGACTTAAATCCCGTATAACGTACGTATAGATCACTTTTGCAACTTTCAAGTTCGTTAATGAGTACATATAGTTCACTCATGGGAATCGGGCAAAAAAAGTCACATACAGCGTACATTTTAATCACTTTTGCAACTTTCAAGTTCATTAATGAGTACATAAAGTTCACTAAAGGTAATTAGGCAGTTGATTCTATTTGTCAGCCAATATGTTACTTTCAATGCCTTCATTCAAGTAAATATGTGACTTTTGGTTGCTCGGGTAATGTGGAGTAAATACGAAGAGCTTTGCTACAATGCGTTCTCGATACTATCATATAATTTCCGACTCACTTTCAATATCCGATGAACGAACATTTTGATGAAATTTGATCTCTGTTTGATCACCGAGTTTCTTTGCGATGAGAATATACGCAATTTAAGCGGCAATTGTTAAAAAAAAATTGCGAACTATGTAAAACCCCTGATAGCAAATTCTATAACACTATAAGGACAAGTTGGATCGTAGTATTTTAAAACCTAAACACATTTGTATATGCTTTGAATAAATGTTTTGCATAAATGATACATGATTAACATATAAATACCTAATCTTTAAAACGGTGTTATGATTCAACGATTATTTATTTGAACTCTCTCAGTTGAGTTGAGAAACCTAAGTTTATTTTTTTATCTATTCATTTTCTTGTTTTAACTTGATATCACGAAACTTCTTAAAATAATTGCGGAAATTTGTATGAAGATTTCAAATAGCGAAAACCATAGTTATCGTTTTGAATATTGTTGTTTCTTTCCACAGGAGCAGAATTTTGGCAAATCATAATATTTTATACAAAATAACCAGCAAATACATACTTCAATATACTCGGGAGCTTGCCACGAGCAGACATGGTATAGGATTCAAAAGCTGGAATTTGTTTAAAATAGGGTATTTCATAAGTTTTTTCGTTCATCAGAAATCATCTGTCCCATAGCCTCGGAACCGGCTTTACAGCTTACAAGCTCTGGAACTAGCAAAAATTTGTTGATTGAGGTTAGGTTTGAATGACTCATTACCAGGCAACACATTCAGTTTATCGGAGAGAATTTTTTTTTCGGCAATTTCAGCGATCTGCCCTTAGTTTTTCGCTTATTGAAAACTAAAAAAGCTGGTATGAGACTTGACTTTCCTGATGATCCTTAGCCAAAGTTGCCGATCATATGCTTCACTCCAATGGTTGATTTGAACTTTGTGGAAATTTTTGACAGTGTTTGTATACTTTTCCACCACTCACATACAGTAATTCTTCGAATAATCAACGGTTTTGATCAATCTGATAATGATGAATTTTGAATAAAACTGTGCAAAATTATTTTTTCCTTTTTCTCTTGCATCATAAATATCTCAAAACTGCGTAATTTTTATATTTTGAAAAAAATAGATCGGATAGTACTTTTTACAGGCAACAAAATGCTGCCAAAATTTTGAATGTCCGATTACAAGTAAACGAGCTTTTAGCAAAAGAAAGGGTCCCATTTCTAAAAGAACTAAGCTTTAGAAAAAAAATCACCAATCTAATTAAAAATTAAGTCCGAGATGATTTGAAACATTCAAATGGGTAACATGAGGTTTGAAGCCATTTGTGATTTATTTTACTGGCTTATTCTTAAATATTAAACAGTTTTTATTCGGAATCACATCAGATCTCGACGTCTTAAAGATTTCTTTGTCATTGGGCATCAACATTAAAATTTCGATCTTGCCGAATCGTAGCTTCGAGCCCTTTGGTGTACCTCTGAATCATGTTCTATTAAGCTGAAATTTTGTACAGATCAGTACCAATTTTGGCTGCCATGTTCAAAGTCAATGCCTTTTTGACAGTTTTTTTTTTTTTTCATTATTTTCATCAGATTTTTCATGCTTTTGATGTTTTTTTTTATTATTTAATCGATCAAAAATTATTTAAAAAAATTTTTTTCTCTTTGCATTATTGAAAAAATTAAGAATTCTTCTATAAAAGAGATTTTTTTTTATTTTATTTTATCAATGCTAAAGACTTAAAAATTTAAAAATTAAGAATTCAATTCGATGTAGCTAGGATTGAGCTTCTTAAATTGTTCGTCAAGCAAACAATAAAAATTGCCTAAACACTTCAGGGAGCTGTTAAAATGTCAGTTTTGTCAACATGTTTCATATTCCACGCTAGTTTATTCCCAGTAGATTATGATACAAACATTTCGAAGCAACTAATAAATAGCCTATCGTCACCAACCGCACTGAAGTCAGTAGTTGAAATGCATTCACTCCGGTTACTTGCTCTTGTTATACTTTCCCTTCCAAGAGATGTCAAGTCGTCGGAGAGTCTCAACGAAACGATTTCAACAATTTTGGATCACTTAATCCGAGAAAGGCCTCAAATAGTGCGAAGCTGCTGTTTATATTTACCAACCCACCCGATTAGCTACAGCGATGAGGTTCAAGATTTACAAAAATCAGACCAGTTCAGGCTAATTCCTACCATTATGATAACCGATGAATTTTTAACTGATACATCGGCGAAAATAAACAGTAAACCATCCCTTTTTATTTTAGTGCTTGATGAACTGCGAAATCCATCGCGCGACAATATGTGGATGATAGTTATGCAACTACCGTTAAACGTTCACGTCATTGCGGTCGTTTTCTGGGAGACAGTGCGGTACCTTTCTGAGGTTGTGCGTTTAATGTATGACTCACGCTTGTTAAATACGCTCTACGTGACTGTGGATGTACGAAAGGAAGAAAACATCTCACCTAAAACTGTGCTGATGACATATTCAATTACGTTCGATAGATTCAATTTACATTTTTCCAATGAGTCGTGGAGGCAGTGGTTTCCGGATCAGTTGAAAAACTTGAACGGACATTATCTAGAGGTGGCTGCTATACCAATCTATCCGCATTTCTATGTTATGGAAGGCCGTATTGAAGGAATCGACTACCATCTACTAAAAATTGTTCTGGATCATTGCAATGGAACCATGCGCTTTTTTCAAATTCCTTGTGACCTCAATAAGGCTGACAACTGCCTTACACTTTTCTATCAAAGCCATGAGTGGATGATCATTTTCAACAGGATATTAGAAAAAGATCGGACATCGGATAACTTTGTAACGTCTTTAACACCAAGCGTTTACGCTTTTCTCGTTCCAAGTGATAAGGCCGCTACGTTCGTCAAAGTACTGGTAGAGCCTTTCAGAAGGACTCTTATATGGTCCTTTGGAGCACTGCTGCTGCTGCTGATCATTTTGATGTTTTGTTTTCCGGAGGTTTTCAGAAATGATCTAATATTGCTTCCCCTGTTCAGCATCCAAACAAATAACATCCGGAAAATGTCTCGTGCGGAACAAATCATAATTATGGGACTTGCCATTCTCATGTTTTTCATCCGCTCGGTCTACGAAAGTCGACTCATCGCTGTGATCAACAATTGGCCCTACTATTCAGACCTGCAATCGGTCCGAGATTTGCAGAAACGGAACACATCTATTCTTACGAATCTTCATATATTCGAAGACTCCCCCGAAGTGTTTAGCATCAACAAAGGCACACTGAAAGCTCTATCAGGTCAAATTCAGGGATTTGACGCCGGTTCCGTGTACCTTTTTCCGGAGGATGACACCCGAAGGGTCATTAAACTGTGGTCAGTGTCTAAACACCGTCAGAAGCTGAACGTGTTGCCGGAAATTATCAACCTTGGATTCGCTGTTTACCCTTTCGGATATCGAGCACCTTTGGCGTACAAGTACCAACAGCTTCAACGAGTCATTTTCGAAGCCGGAATCTATCAATATTGGTCAGATTTCTACCAACATAGGACCTTGCGTTATGAGTATGGAGAATTGTCAACATACCTGGACTATGATCCCATGAGCCAGTTCATAAGCCCCAGAGATCTGAAATCGTTGAGCAATTTTGCATTCATGTGTTATGTTTTCTGCTTCGTGGTATTTCTGGTTGAAGTTTGTCACGCATACGCATGGAAAAAAATACTGCTGTGGGCAGTGCTTATAATTCGATTTTTCAGAACTATCCGGATCGGTTTTAAATTTATTGTAAATGGCACCAGGTACCTCAAAACTGAAAGTGGAAACCGTCAGTAGGGGAAGATTGAGTCCGGTAGATTTCGTTAGTAAATTTGTAATTCAGCCTCACACCAGTTAAATATATTACAGTGGAAAAAGCCTCCGTTGGTATTCCGATAAAAGAACAGGTCATGTGTGTTGCACAATGATTTGTTTTCTGCTCATGAACGGGCATATATGTTTAATTTTATAATCAATAAAATGTAAATGCTTGACAATCAAAAGATACAGTTGAGATTTTCTAGCATTAAGAATAGCTTTCAATCTTGAAAATCTATGAGAAAGCACTGAAAATACTTGAAGATGAGCAATAAAACTAAACAAAACTTTGTGGTGTTTCAAACACTTTAAAAAAATCCGTTTTCTTCAAATCATAACGTTTTCAAATATTAACCCATGAAAAAAAAAAAAATGTAGAAAAAATCCGAAATTCAAATAGCTACATCTCAGAAACGCTGAAGCAAATATCTAACTTTTCAATTTTGGTAACTAAGAGTGTGTTTTTAATTTTTAGATTTTTTTTAATAATTCAACTTCAGTAAGAGTGTCGAATTGCACATTTTTTCACACATCCTAACGCAAAAAACGTCTAAAAAGTTTTCATTCCGGTCGAAACGATCTACAGAATTTTTGCAAATTATTAAAATCAATTTTAGGTACCCTGCCTGGTTTGATTTGAAAATTTGTATGGAAACACGTATGAAAAATCTCGGAGAAAGTCACTATTATGTTTTGTTTTTAAAATTTTGTAAAAAAAACAAAATCCATATCAATAATCCATTCTATTTGAATAATTCTAGATATTTGAAATAGTGTATAATAGTGCGATTGTGTTTTAAAAAGCTTTAAAGGAAAACTAATTATATTTTAAAAACCAAAACACCCATTTTCAGGGACAGCTCTGATGTTTGTCATTTTTGGTCAATTTTGTAATTTTTGAAATTTTTGAAATTTTTGAAATTTTTGTAATTTTTGTAATTTTTGTAATTTTTGTAATTTTTATATTTTTTGTAATTTTTGTAATTTTTATAATTTTTGTAATTTTTGAAATTTTTGTAATTTAAAAATTAAAACATTACAAATATCACAAACATGTCCAAAATAACAAACTTAAGAAGAATCGCAAAAATAATAAAAATGACTTAAATGACTTAAATGACAAAAATGACAAAAATGACATAAATGACAAAAATGCCAAAAATGCCAAAAATGACAAAAATGACAAAAATGACAAAAATGACAAAAATGACAAAAATGACAAAAATGACAAAAATGACAAAAATGACAAAAATGACAAAAATGACAAAAATGACAAAAATGACAAAAATGACAAAAATGACAAAAATGACAAAAATGACAAAAATGACAAAAATGACAAAAATGACAAAAATGACAAAAATGACAAAAATGACAAAAATGACAAAAATGACAAAAATGACAAAAATGACAAAAATGACAAAAATGACAAAAATGACAAAAATGACAAAAATGACAAAAAATGACAAAAATGACAAAAATGACAAAAATGACAAAAATGACAAAAATGACGAAAATGACAAAAATGACAAAAATAACAAAAAAAATGACAAAAATGACAAAAATGACAAAAATGACAAAAATGACAAAAATGACAAAAATGACAAAAATGACAAAAATGACAAAAATGACAAAAATGACAAAAATGACAAAAATGACAAAAATGACAAAAATGACAAAAATGACAAAAATGACAAAAATGACAAAAATGACAAAAATGACAAAAATGACAAAAATGACAAAAATGACAAAAATGACAAAAATGACAAAAATGACAAAAATGACAAAAATGACAAAAATGACAAAAATGACAAAAATGACAAAAATGACAAAAATGACAAAAATGACAAAAATGACAAAAATGACAAAAATGACAAAAATGACAAAAATGACAAAAATGACAAAAATGACAAAAATGACAAAAATGACAAAAATGACAAAAATGACAAAAATGACAAAAATGACAAAAATGACAAAAATGACAAAAATGACAAAAATGACAAAAATGACAAAAATGACAAAAATGACAAAAATGACAAAAATGACAAAAATGACAAAAATGACAAAAATGACAAAAATGACAAAAATGACAAAAATGACAAAAATGACAAAAATGACAAAAATGACAAAAATGACAAAAATGACAAAAATGACAAAAATGACAAAAATGACAAAAATGACCAAAATGACAAAAATGACAAAAATGACAAAAATGACAAAAATGACAAAAATGACAAAAATGACAAAAATGACAAAAATGACAAAAATGACAAAAATGACAAAAATGACAAAAATGACAAAAATGACAAAAATGACAAAAATGACAAAAATGAAAATGACAAAAATGACAAAAATGACAAAAATGACAAAAATGACAAAAATGACAAAAATGACATAAATGACAAAAATGACAAAAATGACAAAAATGACAAAAATGACAAAAATGACAAAAGTGACAAAAGTGACAAAAGTGACAAAAATGACAAAAATGACAAAAATGACAAAAATGACAAAAATGACAAAAATGACAAAAATGACAAAAATGACAAAAATGACAAAAATGACAAAAATGACAAAAATGACAAAAATGACAAAAATGACAAAAATGACAAAAATGACAAAAATGACAAAAATGACAAAAATGACAAAAATGACAAAAATGACAAAAATGACAAAAATGACAAAAATGACAAAAATGACAAAAATGACAAAAATGACAAAAATGACAAAAATGACAAAAATGACAAAAATGACAAAAATGACAAAAATGACAAAAATGACAAAAATGACAAAAATGACAAAAATGACAAAGATGACAAAGATGACAAAAATGACAAAAATGACAAAAATGACAAAAATGAAAAAAATGACAAAAATGACAAAAATGACAAAAATGACAAAAATGACAAAAATGACAAAAATGACAAAAATGACAAAAATGAAAAAAATGACAAAAATGACAAAAATGACAAAAAAGACAAAAATGACAAAAATGACAAAAATGACAAAAATGACAAAAATGACAAAAATGACAAAAATGACAAAAATGACAAAAATGACAAAAATGACAAAAATGACAAAAATGACAAAAATGACAAAAATGACAAAAATGACAAAAATGACAAAAATGACAAAAATGACAAAAATGACAAAAATGACAAAAATGACAAAAATGACAAAAATGACAAAAATGACAAAAATGACAAAAATGACAAAAATGACAAAAATGACAAAAATGACAAAAATGACAAAAATGACAAAAATGACAAAAATGACAAAAATGACAAAAATGACAAAAATGACAAAAATGACAAAAATGACAAAAATGACAAAAATGACAAAAATGACAAAAATGACAAAAATGACAAAAATGACAAAAATGACAAAAATGTCAAAAATTACAAAAATGACAAAAATGACAAAAATGACAAAAATGACAAAAATGACAAAAATGACAAAAATGACAAAAATGACAAAAATGACAAAAATGTCAATGTCAATGTCAAAAATGTCATTTTTGTCATTTTTGTCATTTTTGTCATTTTTGTCATTTTTGTCATTTTTGTCATTTTTGTCTTTTTGTCATTTTTGTCATTTTTGTCATTTTTGTCATTTTTGTCATTTTTGTCATTTTTGTCATTTTTGTCATTTTTGTCATTTTTGTCATTTTTGTCATTTTTGTCATTTTTGTCATTTTTGTCATTTTTGTCATTTTTGTCATTTTTGTCATTTATGTCATTTTTGTCATTTCTGTCATTTCTGTCATTTTAGTCATTTTTGTCATTTTAGTCATTTTCGTCATTTTTGTCATTTTTGTCATTTTTGTCATTTTTGTCATTTTTGTCATTTTTGTCATTTTTGTCATTTTTGTCATTTTTGTCATTTTTGTCATTTTTGTCATTTTTGTCATTTTTGTCATTTTTTTCATTTTTTTCATTTTTTTCATTTTTGTCATTTTTGTCATTTTTGTCATTTTTGTCATTTTTGTCATCTTTGTCATTTTTGTCATTTTTGTCATTTTTGTCATTTTTGTCATTTTTGTCATTTTTGTCATTTTTGTCATTTTTGTCATTTTTGTCATTTTTGTCATTTTTGTCATTTTTGTCATTTTTGTCATTTTTGTCATTTTTGTCATTTTTGTCATTTTTGTCATTTTTGTCATTTTTGTCATTTTTGTCATTTTTGTCATTTTTGTCATTTTTGTCATTTTTGTCATTTTTGTCATTTTTGTCATTTTTGTCATTTTTGTCATTTTTGTCATTTTTGTCATTTTTGTCATTTTTGTCATTTTTGTCATTTTTGTCATTTTTGTCATTTTTGTCATTTTTGTCATTTTTGTCATTTTTGTCATTTTTGTCATTTTTGTCATTTTTGTCATTTTTGTCATTTTTGTCATTTTTGTCACTTTTGTCACTTTTGTCACTTTTGTCATTTTTGTCATTTTTGTCATTTTTGTCATTTTTGTCATTTTTGTCATTTATGTCATTTTTGTCATTTTTGTCATTTTTGTCATTTTTGTCATTTTTGTCATTTTTGTCATTTTTGTCATTTTCATTTTTGTCATTTTTGTCATTTTTGTCATTTTTGTCATTTTTGTCATTTTTGTCATTTTTGTCATTTTTGTCATTTTTGTCATTTTGGTCATTTTTGTCATTTTTGTCATTTTTGTCATTTTTGTCATTTTTGTCATTTTTGTCATTTTTGTCATTTTTGTCATTTTTGTCATTTTTGTCATTTTTGTCATTTTTGTCATTTTTGTCATTTTTGTCATTTTTGTCATTTTTGTCATTTTTGTCATTTTTGTCATTTTTGTCATTTTTGTCATTTTTGTCATTTTTGTCATTTTTGTCATTTTTATCATTTTTGTCATTTTTGTCATTTTTGTCATTTTTGTCATTTTTGTCATTTTTGTCATTTTTGTCATTTTTGTCATTTTTGTCATTTTTGTCATTTTTGTCATTTTTGTCATTTTTGTCATTTTTGTCATTTTTGTCATTTTTGTCATTTTTGTCATTTTTGTCATTTTTGTCATTTTTGTCATTTTTGTCATTTTTGTCATTTTTGTCATTTTTGTCATTTTTGTCATTTTGTCATTTTTGTCATTTTTGTCATTTTTGTCATTTTTGTCATTTTTGTCATTTTTGTCATTTTTGTCATTTTTGTCATTTTTGTCATTTTTGGCATTTTTGTCATTTTTGTCATTTTTGTCATTTTTGTCATTTTTGTCATTTTTGTCATTTTTGTCATTTTTGTCATTTTTGTCATTTTTGTCATTTTTGTCATTTTTGTCATTTTTGTCATTTTTGTCATTTTTGTCATTTTTGTCATTTTTGTCATTTTTTGTCATTTTTGTCATTTTTGTCATTTTTGTCATTTTTGTCATTTTTGTCATTTTTGTCATTTTTGTCATTTTTGTCATTTTTGTCATTTTTGTCATTTTTGTCATTTTTGTCATTTTTGTCATTTTTGTCATTTTTGTCATTTTTGTCATTTTTGTCATTTTTGTCATTTTTGTCATTTTTGTCATTTTTGTCATTTTTGTCATTTTTGTCATTTTTGTCATTTTTGTCATTTTTGTCATTTTTGTCATTTTTGTCATTTTTGTCATTTTTGTCATTTTTGTCATTTTTGTCATTTTAGTCATTTTAGTCATTTTTGTCATTTTAGTCATTTTTGTCATTTTAGTAATTTTTGTCATTTTTGTCATTTTTGTCATTTTTGTCATTTTTGTCATTTTTGTCATTTTTGTCATTTTTGTCATTTTTGTCATTTTTGTCATTTTTGTCATTTTTGTCATTTTTGTCATTTTTGTCATTTTTGTCATTTTTGTCATTTTTGTCATTTTTGTCATTTTTGTCATTTTTGTCATTTTTGTCATTTTTGTCATTTTTGTCATTTTTGTCATTTTTGTCATTTTTGTCATTTTTGTCATTTTTGTCATTTTTGTCATTTTTGTCATTTTTGTCATTTTTGTCATTTTTGTCATTTTTGTCATTTTTGTCATTTTTGTCATTTTTGTCATTTTTGTCATTTTTGTCATTTTTGTCATTTTTGTCATTTTTGTCATTTTTGTCATTTTTGTCATTTTTGTCATTTTTGTCATTTTTGTCATTTTTGTCATTTTTGTCATTTTTGTCATTTTTGTCATTTTTGTCATTTTTGTCATTTTTGTCATTTTTGTCATTTTTGTCATTTTTTGTCATTTTTGTCATTTTTGTCATTTTTGTCATTATTGACATCTTTGTCATTTTTGTCATTTTTGTCATTTTTGTCATTTTTGTCATTTTTGTCATTTTTGTCATTTTTGTCATTTTTGTCATTTTTGTCATTTTTGTCATTTTTGTCATTTTTGTCATTTTTGTCATTTTTGTCATTTTTGTCATTTTTGTCATTTTTGTCATTTTTGTCATTTTTGTCATTTTTGTCATTTTTGTCATTTTTGTCATTTTTGTCATTTTTGTCATTTTTGTCATTTTTGTCATTTTAGTCATTTTAGTCATTTTTGTCATTTTTGTCATTTTTGTCATTTTTGTCGTTTTTGTCATTTTTGTCATTTTTGTCATTTTTGTAATTTTTGTAAGTTTCGTAATTTTTGTCATTTTTGTCATTTTAGTCATTTTTGTCATTTAAGTCATTTTTGTCATTTTTGTCATTTTTGTCATTTTTGTCATTTTTGTCATTTTTGTCATTTTTGTCATTTTTGTCATTTTTGTCATTTTTGTCATTTTTGTCATTTTTGTCATTTTTGTCATTTTTGTCATTTTTGTCATTTTTGTCATTTTTGTCATTTTTGTCATTTTTGTCATTTTTGTCATTTTTGTCATTTTTGTCATTTTTGTCATTTTTGTCATTTTTGTCATTTTTGTCATTTTTGTCATTTTTGTCATTTTTGTCATTTTTTTCATTTTTGTCATTTTTGTCATTTTTGTCATTTTTGTCATTTTTGTCATTTTTGTCATTTTTGTCATTTTTGTCATTTTTGTCATTTTTGTCATTTTTGTCATTTTTGTCATTTTTGTCATTTTTGTCATTTTTGTCATTTTTGTCATTTTTGTCATTTTTGTCATTTTTGTCATTTTTGTCATTTTTGTCATTTTTGTCATTTTTGTCATTTTTGTCATTTTTGTCATTTTTGTCATTTTTGTCATTTTTGTCATTTTTGTCATTTTTGTCATTTTTGTCATTTTTGTCATTTTTGTCATTTTTGTCATTTTTGTCATTTTTGTCATTTTTGTCATTTTTGTCATTTTTGTCATTTTTGTCATTTTTGTCATTTTTGTCATTTTTGTAATTTTTGTAAGTTTCGTAATTTTTGTCATTTTTGTCATTTTAGTCATTTTTGTCATTTTAGTCATTTTAGTCATTTTAGTCATTTTTGTCATTTTTGTCATTTTTGTCATTTTTGTCATTTTTGTCATTTTTGTCATTTTTGTCATTTTTGTCATTTTTGTCATTTTTGTCATTTTTGTCATTTTTGTCATTTTTGTCATTTTTGTCATTTTTGTCATTTTTGTCATTTTTGTCATTTTTGTCATTTTTGTCATTTTTGTCATTTTTGTCATTTTTGTCATTTTTGTCATTTTTGTCATTTTTGTCATTTTTGTCATTTTTGTCATTTTTGTCATTTTTGTCATTTTTGTCATTTTTGTCATTTTTGTCATTTTTGTCATTTTTGTCATTTTTGTCATTTTTGTCATTTTTGTCATTTTTGTCATTTTTGTCATTTTTGTCATTTTTGTCATTTTTGTCATTTTTGTCATTTTTTGTCATTTTTGTCATTTTTGTCATTTTTGTCATTTTTGTCATTTTTGTAATATTTGTAATATTTGTAATTTTTGTAATTTTTGTAATTTTTGTAATTTTTGTAATTTTTGTAATTTTTGTAATTTTTGTAATTTTTGTAATTTTTGTAATTTTTGTAATTTTTGTAATTTTTGTAATTTTTGTCATTTTTGTAATTTTTATAATTTTTGTAATTTTTGTAATTTTTGTAATTTTTGTAATTTTTGTAATTTTTGTAATTTTTGTAATTTTTGTAATTTTTGTTATTTTTGTTATTTGTTTTTTTTTTTTGTAATTTTTGTTATTTTTGTGTCATTTTGTTATTTTTTGTCGATTAAGTGTTTGTTCGAAAAAGGTAATAAAAAAGAAATGAACTATTTATCCTGTACAGCTTTTAGACATAATCTCAGGAAACTCAATATGTTGCATTCATTTAGAAATTCTTAACTGCAAAAACATGGGAAGTCAACCAATTATAAGCAAAAGCGTTCTTTGAATCACTAACATGTGTTTCATTCCCATAGATTAGTTTTGTCAAAACAAAACGATTATGCACAAACACGCTCAGAGCTACGTTTGACAAATGTTTCAAAGTTTGCTTACCACTCTTATTGGAACTATCATTAGAAGCTGGAATGCAACTTTTTCAGTGTCTAGCTTTTGTCGTTCTGTCGTCACTTTTAGGAGATGTAAAATCATCGCCGGAAAGTCTTAGCGGAACGTTGTCAACAATATTGCACCATTTTGGCAGAGAGCGACCACAGCTAGTACGAGACTGCTGGATTTATTTTCCAACCATTTCAGGAAGCTACCGCGATGACGTTTTAGAGCTTCATGAATTGGAAATTTTTGAACGGATTCCTACCGTGAAGATATCTGATGAATTTTTGACTTCTACACTGTCGAAGGCAAACGGGAATCCATCTTTGTTGATGATTGTGCTTGATCAGCAACGAGATCCATCGTTTGAAAATATACGGATGACATTGGAAAAACTTCCGTTTACCATCCATGTCATAGCGGTAGTTCTGTTGATCTCTAGAGAATACTTTATTCAAATTGTAATGCTTTTGCACAACTTAGGATTGGTTAATACGCTTTTTGTAGCTCAGGATGAACAATTTGAGATTACCTCACCAGAAACCCAACTTTTTTCATACTCGTTTGCGCTGGATCTTTTAACTATGCGTTTTACTAATGAAACGTGGCAGCAGTGGTTTCCTGACCAGTTTAAAGGAGTGAGCGGCAAAGAGCTTCGAGTTGCTTCTGCACAAAACTATCCGTATATTTATTTTGAGAAAGATCTAGCTAAAGGAATCGACTTTCATCTACTGGAAACAGTATTAAGTCATTACAATGGGACCCTCAACATTCAACAAATTCCGTGTGACATTAGAAAGGCGGAACGCTGTTTCAAGGGTTTCAACGAAGAACATTCGTCGGTGTTAATTTTCAACAGAATTTTTAAAACGGAATACTCACTGGAGGAATATGTTGCATCTTCAACTCCGATCGTGTTTGCTTTTTTGGTTCCGAGTGATAAAGCAGCATCTCTCGCTAAGGTGCTTATGAAGCCTTTTCAACGAACGCTAATTTGGCTTCTTGGAGTGCTGCTGCTTTTGGTTATTTGGTTAATGTATCGGTTCCCGAAGATTTTTAAGAATGATCTAATTCTTCTTCCATTGTGTAATATGCAAACCTGTTGCTTGAGCAAAGCTTCTCGATTGGAACGGTTTGTCGTCATCGCTCTGACTGTGCTCTTGTTTGTAATACGTTCAGTCTACGACTGCCAATTGGTTGCGCTGATCAGTCACTGGCCCTATTCCTCAGAGCTCAAGTCCATCGCGGATCTACGGGAACGGAACACTTCCGTCAAAACTAATGTTCCCCTCTTTGAAAATACTACGGATTTGTTCAATCTCAACAAAGGATCGTTGGATACATTCGAAAGCAGCAAGCTACGGCTTGATGAACAGTTCGTTTATTTACTCAACGAAGATGATATCCGCTATATGATGAAACTGCGGCCGACTTCGGAAAAACGTCAGAAGTGGCAGATGTTGCCGGAAATTATCAGTCTTGGGTACGGCATGTATCCATTTGGGATCAGGTGTCCCTTTGCAAAAAAGTTCGAGGAGCTTCAGCGACTCATTTTCGAAGCGGGCCTCTATCAGCGCTGGGCCAGTTTCTATCAAGATTTGACCAACCTTTGGAGCTATCGACAGCTGTCAGTGCAACTGAAGGGTAAACAATCGGCACAGTTCGTTACATTCGAAGATCTCAAATCTTTGGTTTGCTTTATGCACATGTGTTACGTTGTTTGTTTGGCAGTGTTTGTCACTGAGCTGTGTTACGCTTACTTTTTAAAAATGTTACCATTGTGGAAAACAGTTATTAAAAAAGACATCAGCGTTGCTGTTAAATTTATAAGGAAGCATTTGATGAATATTGGCCAGGTAATGGTAAAGTTATGGGAGCATCGAAAAAAGAAGGATGCCGAGATCATCTTGAAAAAATAATAGCCATTTTATGAACGAATAATTTATATTTCCGTAAGAGTCCTGTTCGCAACAAATTCTACACACATTATTGGAATAAAACTAACTGGTCAAAAGATAAGTTTCGTCTTTTTAATTGTGCTACTTCTGGGACGAACTGAGTCACGAAGAAGAGGATCTTCCGAAGGGTCGAGCCAAGTCTGCCCTAGGCTCGAACTTTTTCCAGCCAACCACCATCGGATACGGTTCACGGTAACAAAGTCAGCGGCCGTGTCCCCGAAGTAAGAGGCCTGAGTGGCTATGGTCGCAGTCTCTAACGGTTGTCTGTGAGGCACCACCCCACAGTATCCCAGTCCTTGCTGCGCTAAGCAGGTCACTGGAGCAGTTGACCTCTTTTTACCGTGCTACTCGTGGGATTCACATGAAAAAATCAATAGAAGTAAAATGACGGAACGGATAAAAGCGATAGTCAGATTCCGTTTTGCGGGAGTGGCCTTAGGCGGTCACCGGTTAGGCAACCTGCTGACCCGCGGCGGAATCGGTGGAAACACCGAACGAGGTGCGAGCGGACCCGTACGAAGCCGTGCAGGAAGCGCTGGAAGAGCTACTGAGCACCCCGGAACCCGGTAGCCCCAGTAGAGCCAGTGAGGGCCATGGCTGGCATCGCTGACCTTGTGGAATGTGTGAAGGGGAAGTCCAACATCCACAAGGAAATACGCGAAAAGCTAGCCAGGGTGATGCAGCTATGACTGTCCATGGAGTGATGCCTTTCGGATAGTCATGGGCAAAAGTAAAAGTTGGGGTGCGCCACGTGAAACGTGCCCAGAAAAACTGAGCTGTTCCCACAGCACGAGGTTACCCGCCGGCCAACAGTCCCGTACGATTGGGACACCAGCGCTGAAGAGAGGATAACGGTGGAAGAACTTCGCGAGATCGCCAAGTCTCTCCAATCAAGGAAGGCCCCCAGGCCGGACGGCATTTCGATCGTCTCAGTGAAGTCCGTGATCAGGGAGTTCCCCGAAATGTTCGGGACATCGTTGCAACGATTCGTGACGGAACGTGTGTTCCCCGACACGTATAAGCGGCAGAAACTCGTCCTTCTGCCAAAACCGTGTAAGCCTCCAGGAGACCCGTCGACGTATCGGCCGATCTGTCTACTGAACACAGCGGGGAGATCCTGGAAAAGGTGATTCAGAACCGACTGCAGAGGTACACTGAAAGTGAGGGCGGACTCTCGGAGAAACAGTTTGATTTCCGTAAAGGACACAGAACCGTAGATGCCATCCGCTTAGTCATTGAGGTAGCAGACAGAGCCAGGCTAACAAAGAGGAGAGGGCTTCGCTTTTACGCGGTGGTCACTCTGGACGTGAAGAACGCCTTCAGACACGGTGGAGTGGACTTCCATATGACGCAATTCCTGACTAGTCATGGATGCTTCATGAAGTACCACAACCGGTTTGGGCACGTGGCTTTGCCATGTTGCCCAAATTGTGGGGATGTAGAGGAAACACCCTAACATGTGGTATTTGCCTGTCCGAGGTTTGCGGCGGTACGTACCAACATACTTGCCGCTTTCGGGCCCGAAACGACAGCAGACAACGTGGTACAGAGGATGTGTGCGGATACCAACACTTGGCATGCGGTCGGCGACGGGTTCACCCGGGTCATGACTGCCCTGCAGAGGAGCTAGAATCAACAGCAATCCGCGATTGATGTAGGATGACTCCATCGACGGAGAACATCTGAGTAGTGTGCGTCCGATCCTTTGATCGAAACTAAAAAGATAGGGCCTCATCTTCTGCGTAGCGGAGGTCAGGGGTGTGCCAGAAACGTGTGTAGGATATCCCAACACCGGGGGGTATCCGAATAGTGTCACTCCCTGAGGGGATAAGACTTGACCTTTCTCGTAGCGGACCTCGCAGGAAGAGGATTAACCACTGTTGGGGGATACCCACGGGTAGAGAGGCTCTCGATGCATGCCGGGCGAGCCTCTCAAGTCACTGTAGGATGTCGTCACTGTCGGGAAACATCCGAGTCGTAGCGTTCAAAGTCCCGAATGTGTTCCGTGACAGGCTGGACAAGCTGCTCTCGATCTGGCACACGACGGGCAGAAAAAGCCGCGGGCCCAAAATCTTAGGGTTGCCAGTCATGAAGAAGACCGGACAGAACAGTCGGAGTAGATTGACCCCACCGACAGGGGGCTGTCGAGTAGTTTGCGTCCGACTCCGAGCCTTCAAGATAAGGGGTCGGGTCTCGAGTCGTAAGAGGAGGGATCAAAAAGAGGAGGGGAATAAGTGGTCACCTCGAGTCATAACGAGGAGAGAGGATCTCGAGTCTTTTGAGGAGGATAAGGCCTCGAATCGCAAAGAGGAGAGATTTGTGTGGGAATCTCGAGTCATTGCGAAGAGATGTCGGTTCTCAAGTCGCTAGAGGAGAGTTCGGACGTCGAGTCGTAAGGATAAGAGATTTTGCCTAGGAGCGCACTAGCGCGAATAGACCTCCCACTATTGAAGAATAGTGAATTAAACAGTTCGAGTTGGGAACCAGGTCTGCGGGCCCAGGTGGAGTTTAGGGTGTAGAAGGTATACACGGAGTATATCATGAGTTTTCCCATGGACCCAGAGTAGCAAACTGGGGGGACGCGGTGGCTCGCTGTGCCTTGGAATACAACCCGTAAACCGGAACTTATCACCTGTGTGATCAACTAATAAAAAAATGAATATCACGTCCACATCCCGATCACTAAGATGAGCATAGAGGCGAAGTAGACAAATGGGCGAATGGCTTGTGTGTGGGTATCGCAATACACAGGATGTGTAAAAAGTGCGGATTTCAAAGCTTTCAAGTTCAACGTTGTGTTGGGCCGATGTTTTTCAAGAAGAATTGGAGTTCGGAAATGTTTTTTTTGCTGTTCGGATAATGCTTCAAAGTCAATATTTTCACTCGTGGATGTGAATGAAATCGATTCGACTCGGCTCAGTACCGAATGCCAGTGCAGTACTCGCTGACGAAACTGACCCTGCGTTGTTGTGTGGGGTTCGTCTTTCCGAGACGTTGGAGGAAGGCCAGAGGTTTGTTGTCGGTATTGTATATACAAAACTCTCGAGCTTCTAGCACATCACGAAAATGTTTTACTGATGCATACATACCATAAAACTCACGATCGTAGGTGCTCGCCTTAAGAAGGGTACCGGTAAGCTTTTGGGAGAAACACCCGAAAGGTTGTCGTCCAGCTCCGTAGGACCGCGCCGATTGCCGTGCCCGACATATCGACTTCGAGGGCGAGCTTGGCATCGACAGATGGACGAGAAGGCCGGGTGGCATCAGAGAGGTCACGCTTACACTTTTCGATGGCTTGATTGGTGGTGGAATCTCAGACGAGTGGAGTTTGGTCGTTTTTTTATGTTGCCGTATATCATCGTTCGAAGGGTTTGTTTATTGCACCAAAAACCCTTTGAGCTGCTTGGCTATGGTGGGTTTCGGGAGTTCCGAAATGGCTGCGACCTTGTTGGGATTCAGCTTGATTCCATCGGCTGTGATTTGGTGGCCGAGAAATTCAACCAAACACGAGCCGAAGCTGCTGTTTGTGTTCGGCGATGTCGTCGGTCATCTACGTACAGGAAAACGAAATCTAAGTTATCCAAAATTTCGTGTAAGTGTCGTTGAAGCGTCTGGCTGGCGTTTCGGAGTCCAAAAGTCATATACTTGAACTCAAACAAGCCGAAAGGTGTTGTGATTGCCGTTTTCGGGGTATCTTCGGGCGCAACCGGTATTTGATGGTATGCGCGCTGAATACAAAAAAAAATTCTTACCATGTAGTATGTTAGACAAATCTTGTATGTGTTGGACCGGGTAGCGATCTGGTACAGTGACGGCATTCAGGATTCTGTAGTCGCCACATGGTCTCCACTTGACGTTTGGTTTTTTAACCATATAGAGTGGATTCGCCCAACAGCTAATGGCTGGCATGGCTCACAAATTCCTTGTTTGATAAGGAAATTTAATTCAGCCATCGCCTCTCAAAGTTTGTCGATGGGAAGCCGTCGAGGTCGACAGAACACGGGTGGACCTGGGTGATGTTGTCGATCAATTTATTTCGCCAATGCTCAACGAGCAAATCATAGTGCTTTAAAAAATCGGCACATATGATTGGAGATTTGACCTCACTGACGGTGAAAACCCAAATGAAATTCCGTCGATGTCCGATATCGATGGTTAGAGGCTTGGTGCGTAGGTTCTGATCGGACGGCCATTGCTGGTGGCGGTCCTGGATTATTCTGGAATAAGATATTCCCCAATATTCGGATACGAATTGAAAAACGTGAACACGACTTGTTCGCTCGAAATTCAAAACTATATTGAAGATATTTACATTGGTTGAGTTGTGAGATAATATAATCACTTGTGATCGGATTATCGCATTGTTCGTTGGCCGACGTCTGTCATCATTGCACGAAGTGGTGTTGGTGAACGATCGGCCAAACGATCATTGGATGATGATCATCGATTTTTTGTTGGTGTGTGTAGGGATTAGGATTAATGGTAGAAAGTTCTAGAATGCAGTGTAAACGATAACGACTGATATTGAATCAGTGTGTAAATTGAATAGCTGGGGCCCGCTAGGGCGTAACGCTAAAGTAAAGAGTCTTTATGAACGTGCCCCATAGAATGCATGCACCTACACACGCTCGAAAAAAGAGATTCGAGTTTGAGATTGCAAATGTGTTGGTGAAATCTCGAATGAAAAGAATATCTTGTACTTGCTATGCAAGTGTGAACGCAGGAAGGAAACCGTCAGTTGAGAAAATATATTTGATGAGGAAACACGCGGTGTTCAATTTTTGAACTGTCTAACGATTGAGAGTCAAGAAGTTTCGGAATATCAGTTATCCGGTCACTACAATGGCGCAGTTAACGCTCCCAGCGCTAGTTAATCGCGATCGAAATGAAGATTATTAATTGTTCTGGAGTGGAAATTTTATGAGAAAATTGAGTGAATAAGTTGATGAAAAAAAACGAAAATTTTGTTCTGGAGTGATTTTTCCTCGTTGTAGATTCTCGGTTATGAAGGTAAGAAAAAACATTACAGTAACATGAATTTGAATTCATTGACGCATAGGTGATAATGGTGTTTGAAGATGACAATGACAACAAAATTTGATTTGATAATCTGACGAATGCATATTTTGACGTAGAATTACGTCTTACGGCAACACTATAGGGGGGCAAATTGAAATTTGCGAACAGATCTCGCGTCACGAAAACTTTCCATTTCACAGACATCCTATCTAAAGGATTATGACGTCATCACCAACGCCTGCTTTGATGTTTTTTGTTTTTCCCTACCTACGAAAGGTATAAAACAAAGGGCTCTTTGGTCGACTCGGTTTCTTTCCCTGTTTGCCGTCGAACTGAGCAGACGTTTGCTGCGCTTCGATCTGAGTGTGGACCCCACCAGTGGTAATCCGACTCAGATATCGATTTGCAGTAGTTCAGTGGCAACCAGAGATGCCAATGTGCCTGATTTTTCAGGGAATGCCTGATTTTTTGAGGCTTTGCCTGACAACCTGATAAGCCATTGAATTTCCCTGATTTTTGAAAATTTGCCTGATTTTGCCTGATTTTTGCGAATATGATGAAAATTGGGTAGTTAAGAACTGGATTTGGTACCATTGCTGAAGTTAAAAAGTGAAATGTGGCTGAATCAAAGCAATCGAAAGATTCCTTTCAATTGGTTTTTTAAAAAGGGAATTAAAGGGAATCTTTCGATCGCTTTGATTGAGTAGAATTATTCAACCATGTAAGCTCACAACACATATTAAAATGGAAATGTCGAGTGCTGACCAAAAAAAAAGGTCATCACTTTGAGCGAAATTTCCGTTGCCTGATTTTGCCTGATTTTTATTTCACCAGTTCCCTGATTTTTGAAAACAAATGTTGGCAACCCTGGTGGCAACCGTGGACCAGTGAGCAGCGTTGACGGTGAGCAGCGATGACGGGCAGCGGCGGAGGCGTCCAGTGGATCCTACAGGTCATCACAAGTGGCGTTGTTGGTCAAATTCTGTCACATAGTCGAATAATGTTGCATAATCAAATTATGTCACATGGTCGGATTATGTCACATGGTTCGATTATGTTGCATGGTCGGATTATGTCACATGGTCCGATTATGTTGCATGATCGGATTATGTTGCATGATCCGATTATGTCACACGGTCCGAATATGTTACATGATCGGATTATGTTGCATGATCGGACTATGTCACATGGTCCGATTATGTTGCATGATCGGATTATGTCGCATGGTCGGATTATGTCACATAGTCCGATTATGTTGCATGGCCGGATTATGTCACATGGTCCGGTTATGTTGCATGATCCGATTATGTCACATGGTTGATTATGTTGCATGGTCGATTTACACATGATCGGATTATGTCGCATGGTCCGATTATGTTGAATGATCCGATTATGTCATATGGTCCGATTATGTTGCATGATCGGATTATGTCACATGGTCGATTTATGTCACATGGTCGATTATGTAACATAGTCCGATTATGTTGCATGGTCGGATTGTCACATGGTCTGATTATGTTGCATGGTCGAATTATGTCACATGGTCGTATTATGTTGCATGGACGGATTAGTTCACTTGGTCCGATTATCCATGGTGCATGACCGGATTATGTCACATGGTCAATTGTGTTGCATGGTTGGATTGTCACATGGTCGATTACGTTGCATGATCGGATTGTGTCACATGGTTGGATTATGTCACATGGTCGAGATTATATTGCATATTCAGATTGTGTTGCATGGTCCGATTATGTCACATGGACTGCTTGCTCAGATTATTTCTTGTGATAAGTTTATGTCACATGGTAAAATTCTGTTATATGTTTGAAATTTGTCAGTCATATATTGCCATTTTTACACTGTCATATGTTGGTCATTTCGGAAAAAACACCATAAGTTCTATTATTGAAGAATAAAAATGCGTAATTCTACGTTTAGCGGTCGTAGCTTAATTACTACCTCTTCCACTTTTTTTATATTGAACAAGAGGTCACAGTAGTAACATGAATATTTTAGAGAATTTTTCTTTTGAAAATTAAAAAATTAATCAAGTTTTATTCCTACGGGAGATTAAAGGTTCATGAGAAGTAAAAATTAAAGAAACTCTACCGACGAAAGGTAGAAGAGAAAAAGTACACATTTTGAATTGTTGTTTTTGGAAAACGTAAAGTTAATGAAACTCTGCCGACGAAAGGCCAGAGAGAATAAAAAAAATATATATATTTTTTGTGGATATTAATTAAAAAAAAAACGAAAAATGAATGTACCTTTCCCGACGGAAGCTTAAAGGTTACTGATAATTGAAAATAAAAGAAACTCTAACGACAAAAGGTTAAAGAGAAAAAAGTAACATTTTGAATGGTTGTTTTTGGGAAACGTAAAGTTTATGAAACTCTGCCGACGAAAGGCCAGAGAGAGTAATACCAGATATAATTTTTTTGTTGGATTAATAATTAAAAAAAAAAAGAAAAATGAATAAATCTTTGCCGATGGAAGGTTAAAGGTTACTGATGATTGAAAATGAAAGAAACTCTACCGACGAAAGGTAAGAGAGTAAAAAGTACACATTTTGAATGGTTGTTTTCAAAAAAAAAAAAAAAACGAAAAGTTTATGAAACTCTATCGACGAAAGGCCAGAGAGAGTAAACCAGGAATAAAATTATTTTGATGGAATTATTATTTAAAAAAAAAACGAAAAATTAATAACTCTTTGCCGATGGAAGGTAAAAGGTTACTGATGATTGAAAATGAATGAAACTCTACCGACGAAAGGTTAGAGAGTAAAAAGTACACATTTTGAATGGTTGTTTTTGGAAAACGTAAAGTTTACGAAACTGCCTACGAAAGGCTAGAGAGAGTAAAACCAGGAATAAAATTATTTTGATGGAATTATCATTAAAAAAAAAACGAAAAATCAATAAATCTTTGCCGATCGAAGGTAAAAGGTTACTGATGATTGAAAATAAAAGAAACTCTACCGACGGAAAGTTAGAGAGAAAAAAGTAACATTGTGAATGGTTGTTTTGATAAAAAAAACGTAATGTTCATGAAACTCTGCCGACGAAAGGCCAGAGAGAGTTATACCAGATATAATTTTTTTTGTTGTATTAATAATGTAAAAAAAAGAAAAATGAATGAATCTTTGCCGATGGAAGGTAAAAGGTTACTGATGATTGAAAATGAAAGAAACTCTACCGACGAAAAGTAAGAGAGTAAAAAGTACACATTTTGAATGGTTGTTTATGGAAAACGTAAAGTTTATGAAACCCTGCCGACGAAAGGCCAGAAAGAGTGAAACCAGGTATAAAATTATTTTTATGGAATTATTATTTAAACAAAAACAAAACGAAAAATGAACAAATCTTTGCCGATGGAAGGTTAAAGGTTACTGATGATTGAAAATGAAAGAAACTCTACTGACAAAAGGTTAGAGAGTAAAAAGTACAAATTTTGAATGGTTGTTTTTGGAAAACGTAGTTTATGAAAATCTGTCGACGAAAGGCCGGAGAGAGTAATACCAGATATAATTTTTTTTGTTGGATTAATAATTTTAAAAAAATCCGAAAAATGAATGAATCTTTGCCGATGGAACGTTAAAAGTTACTGATAATCTATATATATAAAAATGAATGTTTGTCTGTCTGTCTGTTCCCTATAGACTCGGAAACTACTGAACCGATCATCGTCAAAACTGGCATCTGAGGGTTTTTGAGGCCGGGGATGGTTTCTGTAATAGTCAAAACTCCATCCGACTTAAGGGAGGGGGGGCTTTCATACAAAATTTGTAGTTTTTCGAAACAAATTAAAGTCATGACATCCATTTTCTTGAGATTTTTTTTTCCTTTGGGCGGTTTGTTTTTCGTCTCTATGGTCGAGGCGTCGCGAGCCAACGTCGCAAAAGGATAGCAACCCAGGCATAGCATACTGATCAGTGGGAATATTTTGGCGCGTATTTTTCAACCAAGCATATTATCTTTGAGGGGTTTGTTTTTCGTCTCCATGGGCGAGCAAATGCCGTCGCAAGAGGATGGTAACCAAAGCACACTGTTCATTGATTGCTGGAAAATTTAACTATAAGGCGCCTGTTTCTTAAACACGTGGGGCGATATGCAACCTAGATGTGTTTTTTTCCTTTCTTATTTGATTTGTACACAGCACGTGGTAATAAATGACGCCTAGATGTGACACGGATTGATATTTTATCAATCGAATCAAAACCAATTGAAAGATTTGCAAAAATACTTCCATATTTAGTTCGTGATAATGTAGGTAGCATTCGACTTTTCATTCAAGGAACATTAGAACATGTTCGAACGTTCAACTTTTTCTGTTAAAAAAAACTAAAAATTATGTTTTCTTCTAAAAATTGTTACTTCGACTCAAATACACAACTGAAACGAATTTAGAAATGAAAATGGGAGCTTTTTATATTAAATAATTCTGAAAAAACCATCGTACTTTTTGCTTACATACCAATTCAAGTACGTACTTATCATGAAAAGTGTTTTTGTGTTACATGGCTGCATAAAAGAGACTTTTGATTCGCTTCGTTTTTGAAAAGCGAGACTTTAGAACTGATATTCAACTGGACGCTAAATTTTTATGAGAAATTTTTAGTATACCCTTAAAGTGTTAAAAACAGTATTCCCTTTTGTCAACTTACACGGTGGGGCAAGGGCAAACGTCGAACTTTTAAAAAATTCATCTTCAAAATGATTCAATATGTTGGAAAGACCAGAAGGGGTATTCCGAATGTTGAAACTGAAGCGGATATTAAAAATTCTTAAATGTCTTTGTAAATGAAGGTCATTCCCTTTGTACAGCATTCGTTAAAAGTGGAGTAAGAAACATCAATTTATATTGCAGGAATACTGCAGATATATCAGTGAAAATTGATACAATAAAAAACAGGAGTTCGTATTAAACCCATTTTCCATTACTCTGACGCATCTGTAAATAAGCTTTGCATTGACACTGGCATTGACCTCAGTATACGGGACAAATGTAAACTTAGAAATTTATTTTAACCAACATTTTTCAATATTTGACTTTCAAAGAGTAAATAAAAAAAACGCTGAGAACTTATTTAGTGATGCAACTGATATTTGTTTAAATATTTATATTTTTACCGTAGTAAGTTTATTAAAAAAAAGAAATTTGCACTGTATTTAAAACATAACTAATTTAATAAATTTTTCATTACCATGATAATTGCTGTTTGGGTATCGAGCCGGTTAAATTTGCCTACCTTCTTCAAGCAGTGGGGGACAAAATTGAAAAAGATAGGAGAGCTCCCCTGTAAATTTAAGATAAAGAGCTTTTCAAAGAAGGGACCATATTAAGAAAGGTTTTTTGGGTACAGAGTACAAATTTCAGATCTTGAAAAACGAGTTTAGAGATCAAGTTTCAGTAAATAATATATACCATCTTTGAGTTGCAATTCAGAACTGCAGCTTCAGCTGTCATTTCAAAGTTGTTGGTTCTGAAGTATGATGAGGTTTGATTTAAAAAAATGCTCTCTAAAATCTAAATTCGAATAAATTTTTACAAATTACATTTATTTTCGGAAGGTGTAGCAAAGCACAACGGGTCAGCTAGTCTATATATATAAAAATGAATGTTTGTCTGTCTGTCTGTTCCCTATAGACTCGGAAACTACTGAACCGATCATCGTCAAAACTGGCATCTGAGGGTTTTTGAGGACGGGGATGGTTTCTGTAATAGTCAAAACTCCATCTGACTTAAGGAAGGAGAGGCTTCCATACAAAATTTGTTGTTTTTCGAAACAAATTAAAGTCATGACATCCATTTTCTTGAGATTTTTTTTTCCTTTGGGTGGTTTGTTTTCCGTATCTATGGTTGAGGCGTCGCGAGCCAGCGTCGCAAAAGGAAAGTAACCCAGGCATAGCATACTGATCAGTAGGAATATTTTGGCGCGTATTTCTCAACCTGAGGTTTGTTTTTCGTCTCCATGGGCGAGCAAACGTCGCCGCAAGAGGATAGTAACCAAAGCACACTGTTCATTGATTGCTGGAAAATTTAACAATAAGGCGCCTGTTTCTCAAACACGTGGGGCGATATGCAACTTAGATGTGTTTTTTTCTTGCTTATTTGATTTGTACACAGTACGTGGTAATAAATGACGCCTAGATGTGACACGGATTGGTATTTTATCAATCGAATCAAAACCAATTGAAAGATTTGCACAAATACTTCCATATTTAGTTCGTGTTAATGTAGGTAGCATTCGACTTTTAATTCAAGAAACAGTAGAACATGTTCAAACGTTTAACTTTTTCTGTTAAAAAAAATTAAAAATTATATTTTCTTCTAGAAATTGTTACTTCGGCCCAAATACACAACTGAAACGAATTTAGAAATGAAAATGGGAGCTTTTTATTAGAAATTGTTACTTCGGCCCAAATACACAACTGAAACGAATTTAGAAATGAAAATGGGAGCTTTTTATTTTAAATTATTCTGAAAAAAATCATCGTACTTTTTGCTTGCATACCAATTCAAGTACGTCCTTAACATGAAAAGTGTTTTTGTGTTACATGGCTGCATAAAAGAGACTTTTGATCCGCTTCGTTTTTGAAAAGCGAGACTTTAGAACTGATATTGAACTGGACACAAAATTTTTAAGAGAAATTTTTAGTTTACCCTTAAAGTGTTAAAAACAATATTCCCTTCTGTCAACTTACACGGCGGGGCAAGGGCAAACGTCGAACTTTTAAAAAATTCATCTTCAAAATGATTCAATATGTTGGAAAGACCAGAAGGGGTATTTCGAATGTGGAAACTGTAGCGGATATTGAAAATTCTTAAATGTCTTTGTAAATGAAGGTCATTCCCTTTGAACAGCATTCGTTAAAAGTGGAGTAACAAACATAAATTTATATTGCAGGAATACTGCAGATATATCAGTGAAACTTGATAGAACAAAAAACAGGAATTCGTATTAAATCCATTTTTAAGCCATTACTCTGACGCATCCGTAAATAAGCTTTGCATTGACACTTGCCTCAATATACGGGACTAATGTAAACTTAAAAATTTGTTTTTGGCTACATTTTTGAATATTTGACTTTCAAAGAGAAAATAAAAAAAAAACGCTGAGAACTTACTCAGTGATGCAACTGATATTTATTAAATTTATTTAAAAAAAAAGAAATTCGCACTGTATTTAATACATAACTAATTTAATATATTTTTCATTACCATGATAAGTATCGAGCCGGTTAAATTTGCCTACCTTCTTCAAGCAGTGGGGGACAAAATTGAAAAAGATGGGAGAGCTCCCATGTAAATTTAAGATAAAGAGCTTTTCAAAGAAGGGACCATATTTAAAAAGGTTTTTTTGCGTACAGATTACAAATTTCAGATCTTGAAAAACGAGTTTAGAGATCAGTAAATAATATATACCATCTTTGAATTGCAATTCAGAACTGCAGCAGCAGCTCTCATTTCAAAGTTGTTGGTTCTGAAGTATGATGAGGTTTGATACCAAACAATGCTCTCTAAAATCTAAATTTTAATAAATTTTTACAAATTACATTTATTTCCGGAAGGTGTAGCAAAGCACAACGGGTCAGCTAGTCTATATATATAAAAATGAATGTTTGTCTGTCTGTCTGTTCCCTATAGACTTGGAAACTACTGAACCGATCATCGTCAAAATTGGCATCTGAGGGTTTTTGAGGCCGGAGATGGTTTCTGTAATAGTCAAAACCCCATCCGACTTAAGGGAGGAAGGGCTTCCATACAAAATTTGTAGTTTTTCAAAGCAAATCAAAGTCATGACATCCATTTTCTCGAGATTTTTTTTCCTTTGGGTGGTTTGTTTTTCGTCTCTATGGTCGAGGCGTCGCACAGTGGGCCAGGAACCACACTTTTGCGGTCAAAATTGACTGCAGGCCAGAGGCTTCGTTGTAGCTCATTGATGTCTTCTACAAAGTTACTCGACTATATTTGCACTATCTATTGATGGATTTGAATTAGTTCTATTTTTCTCCGCAAGGTGGCGCCAAAATCTAACTTTTTACAGAAGCAAGATACAGGCATGGTTTCTTCTACAAAGTTGTTCATTATACCTTTTACATCAACTTTGTAGAACATTGTTAAGCTCTATGTTGTGTACTTACCTTGCAAAAATAATAATTTAAGGCAACCTTGCAAAAAAATGGTTTTTTTCACCTATTTTTGTGTTTAGCTATACAATACCTCAAATTTCCACAGTATTCGATTGGAATAGACTTAAATGAGATATTCTAGTGGAAAACTCATTCGTTTCGCCGATTTTTTCTGTCAAAATTGCAAAAAGTTGGTTAAAATTATACATTTTTCAAATTGCAATAACTTGCTTGCGAGCAGTTTGGCGCACCTCATTTTTCGAGAAGTGACAGCTGTGATTATGATCTAAATGCATGTAAAAAATGTCGGTGGGTTCTCGTGGGTTCCTTGCCAAATGATTTAATAAAGTTGGTAGATTTTCAATACAAATCAACATATTTTAATACCTTTTTCAAAGAAAACATCCACATTACTCGTAGAAAAGTCGAATTTTCGTCGTTTTATTATTGCTTTAGTCCATTGCGATGCTTAATTAAGCGATTAAGCACATTTGGTAAAATTTATTTAAAAAAATAAAAAATAATTTGAAACTGTTTTTATTTAAATTTTTTTTTTTTTTTTTTTTTTTTTTTTTTTATTAGGGACCTTTTTTATCATTCGGGTCCATAAAACTTTTTCGAAAATTACAATACATTTTTAAATTTTTTCATACAATTGGAGGGTTTTTAAATATTTTATCACTTTTTCCGCCATATCGCTGTCGTCTGATAATGCTTCACGTAGGTTTTCTGGGATGCCATGCTTTCTCCGTTCCTCTTCTAGTTGTGGACAGTTTACGATGATGTGCTTTACAGTTAGGCTTTCGTTACATCTCGGGCATAATGGACAATCGACTCTATCCAAGAGGAACGCGTGGGTGAGCAGTGTATGTCCGATCCGCAGGCGGGCTAAAATAACGTCGTCTCTCCTTTTTCCTGAGAACACTGATTTGTACGGTAGAACAGTGTTCTTCACTTCACGTAGTTTATTATTTAAATTTCTGTGCCACTCCATCTGCCATTTATGTGTGATTTGTGTTTTCACAACTTTCCGCCCTTCCTTAAATTCAACGGTTTCTTGTTCTGCTAGTGGAAGATCCAAAGCTCTTTTTGCTTCACGATCAGCCCTCTCATTTCCTGGGATCCCGATATGACTGGGGACCCAGCAAAATATGATTTCTGCACCTACTTGAGTGATCCGATTATGCAGGTTTTGTATGCTGTCCTTCCATCTAGAGTTTATCTTGCACTTTTCAAGGTTGTTTATCACGCTCATAGAATCGGTGCACAACAGATATGCTTGAGGTCTTTGCTGGTCGACTATCCACAACAATGCTTTTTCGACTGCTTCACTTTCGGCTGCAAATATGCTGCATATATTGCTTAGACGTTTTCGGAAAACGAACTCTTCACTAACAATTCCGAATCCACATTTTGACGCTTGTTTCGATCCATCCGTGAAAATCATTTTATGGATACGATACTCCGATTCTTTAAGTTCGTTGAACATACACCTGAGTTCATTCGCAGTTGCACCTTGGGATAGTTTGTAGTGGAGGCTTTTGTCAACGTGGAGCTTGGATCTTTGCCATGGCGGGCACACTGGAATCTTGAAGCAAGTTGCTCTTGGCAGGCTGAGATCTAGTTCATTCATCATATTTTGTCCTCTGATTCGATAAGAATTGGGATGGGATCAGGATCTGATTCGTTCACCCCACCTTTCGCCAGAACTTACATCTGCGTCGCTACTGCTGCTGTCGCCGCTGTCCTCGCTTGTAGTGTCTTCTACTGCGATCATTTCCTCAACGCATTCAACAGCTGCTCGACGGATTGTGTAGAGTATAGTGCGCTGATTGATCAATGATTTTAAGCTGGGGATTCCTGTTTCCGCTTGGAGGCTTAAAATAGGGCTCGTTCTGAATGCTCCGATAATCGCTCGAAGTCCTGCGTTATGCACTGTATCTAGGGCTTTAAGGACTTTATCGTCGATTCCTGATAGGATTGGGGCTGCGTACAGGAGCTTTTCCACTACAGTTGCATGATAGAGTTTGATCAACGTGTTACGATCTCCTCCCCAGGCCCTAGCAGCTACGCTACGTATAAAAAGGACTCTCTGTTGGCATGCTGCTTTCACCTCTTCAACGTGAGATCGGAATTTTAAGTGCTGGTCGAATGTTACACCCAAACATTTGTAGCTGTCTTTGCGAGGCATGATAGTTCCATTTAATGTAAGTTTATTTCCGGTTTTTGGTTTTTTATGACGCGGGTTGCGAAAAACCACGGATGCACTTTTTTGAGCTGATATTTGGAACCCTGTTTTGGTTTGCCAAAGTTCTAATTGGTGACAGGCTGTCTGCAGCTTACCTTCTGTTTCTTTAGCATTATCGCCCGTTGCAACAAGAATGACATCGTCAGCATAAATCAAGCACTTTACATTCGAGGGAAGATAATCGATGAGAGTGTTGATGGCTATTAAGAACATGGTGACACTCAGTACCGAGCCTTGACACAGGCCGGTTTCCATAATTTTTGTTCCTGATGTTTTACCGTTGGCGATCACTTGAAATGATCTAGAGCGAAGCATTTCTTCTAGATAACGGAGCATTCTTCCACCTATGTTGTGATTTCCTAGTTGATCTAGGCAAAGCCTACGCCAGGTTGTATCATAAGCTTTGCTTACGTCTAGAAAAGCTACTTGCGCTACTTTGTTGTTGTTAAACGCCTCACGAATATTTTCCTCTAATGTGCATAGGTGGTCAGTTGTACTTCTTCCCTTCCGGAATGCATATTGGTGGGTGTATAATAGTCCTCTTGTTTCTAGCAGATGCATGAGACGATTATTTATCATCCTTTCTAGGACTTTTCCTATGCAGCTGTTTAAGTAGATTGGTCGATAGTTCTGCGGGTCTGAACGAAGACCTTTGTTTTTAAAGATGGGTACAACGTATGATTTCGTCCATTCTTGTGGGTAAACTGACTCCTCCCACAATCGGTTGTAGGTTTCGAGGAGGATAACTTTTCCATCTGGAGGGAGGTGCTTAATCATTGCATAGTGAACGTTGTCCGGTCCTGGCGATGAGCCTTTCAATCCCTCTAGCGCTTCGTCGAGCTCATACCTGGTGAATTTTTGATTGTGAGGGCCTGTATCCTCAGGAATGAATAATGTGTTTGATTCAACGGCTCGTTTGTGGTTCAAGAAAACATCCTTGTATGTACTCACGCTCGAAACTTTTTGGAATGCGTTTCCTAGTAAATCGCATATGGCTGCTGAATCCGAAACAGTTGCTCCTTCGTATAAGATAGAGTTGATTTGAGTTCGTCGCTTCCTACCTTGAATCTTCTGATAGTTACTCCACATTTCCCTTAGTGGAGTTTGGGAGGAAAAAGTTTCCGCTAGCTCTTCCCAACTTTTTTTCTTGGCTTTGATGATTGCATCCTTCGCAGCAGCGTTCGCGTTTTTAAAATCGCTTTCCATTTGTTCCTGATTTTGCCTGTTTGCTTTCAACCGCCTCAATGCCTTCCTTCTTTTTTTGACGAGCTCCGCTATTTCCGCGTTCCACCACGGGACACTTCTTTTTCCGGGATAACCTTTTGTCTTGGGTATGGATACTTCGGCTGCCTCCAACATGGATTTCGTTATTTTTTCGACTTGCCGTTCAATGTTCTCATCGCGTTCAAAACTGAGTGTACCTTGGTACTGTTCCCAGTTGGCTTCTTCAATTTTCCATTTTGGTCGACTTTTCTGAGGTATTTCACAGGGACCAGGGAAACTAATGTTTAACGGTATGTGATCACTGCTGTAAGTGTCTGGTAAAACACTCCATTCAAGCGTTCCGGCCAAATCATCTGAACAGAGAGCAAGGTCTATACAGGAAAAGCTACCATGCCTTTGATCGACGTAAGTGGGCTCTCCTGTGTTCAGGACTGCCAGGCTATTATCTTCCGCGAAGTCGACGATCGATCTGCCCCGTATACTAACGTAATCAGAACCCCACAGTGGATGGTGGGCATTGAAGTCCCCAACCACTATGAATGGCTTCGGAATTTGATTGATAAGTGATGTTAGTTCTGTGTTATCGATGTTCATGCTCGGTGGCAGGTAGATGTTCAGGACGTTCACGTTGAGTGGTGCACTAATTTTAATGGTTACAGCTTCAAAATCGGTTTCGAGCTCTATTTCTTCGCTGTCAATATTCTCTTGAACTGCTACAACGACTCCTCCTGCCGCTCGGTTTCCTGTCGAGCGTGGTCTGTGGTAGACTTTAAATCCGTTGATACGTGGGCAGTTTTGAGAATTGCACATCGACTCTTGCAAACAGATAACTTGTGGCTGATTTTCTTGAATCAAGATATCTAGTTCGGCTTTTTTGGGTCTGAGTCCTTGCACATTCCACGAGATAATATTGGGTGCAGTGTTCGGTGTTGTCCTACTGGAAGAACGATGAGTAGGCTGGCAGAGCACGGGTTGAGGTATGACGTCCCCGCTCCCGCTTCCTCGATCGTCTTCCCCTGTAGCCAGGGGTGGGGTGGTTACTTTCTCTTCACCGGCCCCCAACCAGTGAGGATTAATTCTCCTGAGTGCCGTAATTCCATTAGTTCCGTTAGAGTTTCCTGTTGGGTCGCGCTCGTTGATGCCGTTAATTCCATTTGTTTCATTAGAGTTTCCATTTGTGTTGCGTTCGTCTATGCCATGTATTCTTAGTTCATTGTCAGAAGTTCCAAAGTCATGTCCGTTTTCGAGTGCACGTTCATTCATAGGTTGGTCATAATTAGTGTTTTGCAGGCTGGTCATTTCTGTTTTTAGGAGGTCGACCTCTTCTTTTCACGACAATTTCTGGCTGAGATTGAGTCTCGTTGGTTTCCTCATTTTCCTTTGTTGAGGGGAGCGGAAGTGAGGTTTTTGAACTCAATCTTTGCTTTTTCAGCATAGGTGTCTCGTCGTTCATAACTACTTTTGCTTGTGCGGGAGGTGGTATTGGGTGGTCTTCTGTTTCCATTTCAAGCTCCGATCCGGTTTCAGAAATCTCGAGTTTTTCCTCGGCGGCCTTGAGTTTAGCTTTGAGTTGGTAAAACTCCATGGCGATTTTCCTGAGGTTTTGAATTTCACCTTTAAGGTTCTCAATCTCTTCGGTTTCTCGTGAGCTAGTTCCTTTTTCCTTGAGAGCTGCGTTTTCCTCTAAAAGCTTAGCGATCAGTGAGTCTTTTTCTTGCTCTTTTCTAATCTGTTCTAGGCGTTGTTGTGCACCACATACACTGGCGTAGGAATTTTCCGCATGTTTCTTGGCGTACTCCTTCCTGGCTTCTCCGAACGATATTCCACTATCGACTTTTATTTTGACGATTTCCTCCTCTTTTTGGTATAACATGCATTTTCTTGATGTTGGTGAGTGACTTCCTTTACAATTTTTGCAATAAGAATCATCTTTACATTTTTCGTCCATTTCTTCTTCATGAGGTTTGGAACAGTTTTTACAGGTTTTTTCGCTCTGGCATTTATCTTTGGTGTGCCCATAAGAACAACATTGATAGCAGAGCAATGGGGCTGGGTAGAAAACACGGGTTCTACAGTTGATAATACCCATTCTGACTTCTCTCGGTATAACGGTTCCGGAAATAGTGAGTACGACTGTTGGTGTGTTGACTTTTTTCCCATTTTCCATTCGCGTTATTCTTCGTGCTTTCATTACACCTTGCGAAGATAGTTCTTCTACCATTTCGTCATCTGTTAACTCGATGGCTTCTTTGCAGCTAATTACACATCGGCAAACGTTAAACACCGGGTGAGGGATGACTTGGACTTTAGTCCCATCGATGAGCTCCTTCATTTGGATGAGTTTAGCTGCTAGTTTAGAGCTACGGGTTTTGATCACGTATTTTTTTCCGCTGTCTTCAGTGTATGCGGCTTCTATTTTACCGATAGACTGGTCAATGGATTTACTCACGACGAATGGATTTTTTGGTAACGGGTGATGTTCATCTGCTGGGCATAGTGATAAAACTATGAGTTTTCCAAAGGTTCCTATTTTGTCCATATACTCTGGCAACGTACGATCATTTTTATCAGGAGGTTCACATATCGTGGGTACTCCCGTAGGAGAGGATACTGCAGCCATGACGGCTGCGCCGTACGTGGGTGCTATTTAAATTGTCTCAGAGCGGTACTTTTTTCTCAACACTAGTTCCAAAGAAATGATGCGTTCTCACCGTAGTGAGGAACGGCTACCCTTTAACCTCTGTTTACTTCGGTTCACCCAAGGGTTAAAGGTACAAGTGACCGGCAATGCGTTTCCGCCTAAGCGGGTAACGGCTACGCTTTTTCCTAGCTGACTACTTTGGCCAAGCGTTGAAGGTACGACCAAAGTAGGGACGTTTTACCCTTTTTTTTCCCCCAGAGACTTGTTCAACACGTCCAAAAGGTACAAACAATCTCTGTACCTCAACGATCAATTTGAAAAAAAAGGATCGAGTTTGATGCGGCCTCACGGTGTCTCAACTGCGTAACACGTGGGTGAGCTTCCGAAGTTTGACAGCAGATGTCTCACTGTCGGCAAGGAGATATCGCTGTAAGCGGAGCTTTTTCGCTTGCAACTAGCAGGCTAAAGCTTTAGCCAGGCGAGCTTAACTTGCACGCAATGTTGCATGTAGCTGCAAGCTAGTTGGCTTTTGGAGAACTAACCAAAACACAATACAGCTGTGTTCACTTGCTGAGGCGAATAATAATGTCTTTATTTTGTCTTTCACAACGCGCTTTGTGGATGACATTCACTTCCTTCTAACTCTTTACGTTACCGTGTTTCAACTCGAAGTAACGCCGATTGAAACGGAAGTAATTTTCGCACGAAATTGAAGATTCAAAAACCGACCGATACGATAAGGTTGTTTTCGATACCATAGATACGAAACAGATGTGTTATTTAAATTAATTTTTGAAAATTTTTATTTTTTTTTCTAATTAGATTAAAAGTGCGAAAAATGTGCTGTATTATTTATTCAAGCAGCAACTCCAATAATTGAACGATGAAAATTCGACTTTTCTACGAGAAATTCGGATGTTTTCTTTGAAAAAGGTCTTAAAATATGTGGATTTGTATTGAAAACTTACCAACTTTATTAAATCATTTGGCAAGGAACCCACGAGAACCCACCGACATTTTTTACATGCATTTAGATCATAATCACAGCTGTCACTTCTCGAAAAATGAGGTGCGCCAAACTGCTCGCAAGCAAGTTATTGCAATTTGAAAAATGTATAATTTTAACCAATTTTTTGCAATTTTGACAGAAAAAATCGGCGAAACGAATGAGTTTTCCACTAGAATATCTCATTTAAGTCTATTCCAATCGAATACTGTGGAAATTTGAGGTATTGTATAGCTAAACACAAAAATAGGTGAAAAAAACCATTTTTTTGCAAGGTTGCCTTAAATTATTATTTTTGCAAGTTAAGTACATAACATAGAGATTAACAATGTTCTACAAAGTTGATGTAAAAGGTATAATGAACAACTTTGTAGAAGAAACCATGCCTGTATCTTGCTTATGTAAAAAGTTAGATTTTGGCGCCACCTTGCGGAGAAAAATAGAACTAATTCAAATCCATCAATAGATAGTGCAAATATAGTCGAGTAACTTTGTAGAAGACACCAATGAGCTACAACGAAGCCTCTGGCCTGCGGTCAATTTTGACCGCAAAAGTGTGGTTCCTGGCCCACTGTGCGTCGCGAGCCAACGTCGCAAAAGGATAGTAACCAAGGCATAGCATACTGATCAGTGAGAATATTTTGGCGCGTATTTCTCAACCAACCATATTTTCAATGCAAGGGGTGGCGATGTGAAGCCTTGATGTATTTTTTTTTCTACTTGATTCCTAGCTCATTTGTACAGCACATGGTTATGAATGACGCCTAGATGTGACCCAGATTGACTTTTTGAAGATCGAATAAAACATATTCATTTTGTTTTTGCCAATTTAGTTCGTGTAAATGTACGTAGCGTTTGTTGTATAAAAATTTAAATTTAGTTCTGATTCTAATGAAATAATGGTAGGACACTTTGGGGACAATTGAAAAAAAAATACAGAAAGTAAAGAATTTACATAGATACAATCTTTTAACCAATAAAAAAAAACCCGATCCTACACATGAACTGATCAAGGAGCCTCTTCTTTAAATTAGATAAGATAGAACTGACGTGTGCATAAGTGAAAGGTATCAGTGAAATAAACTGATTTTTATTCAACAAAAGTGAAGGAATTCGTTTTCCGAAAGAATTTTCATTCAAGGAACACTGGAGCATGATCAAGAGCCTCTTCTTTAAATTAGATAAGATAGAACTGACGTGTGCATAAATGAAAGGTATCAGTGAAATAAACTGATTTTTATTGAACAAAAGTGAGGGAATTCGTTTTCCGAAAGGATTTTCATTTAAGGAACACTGGAGCATGTTCAAACGTTCAACCTTTCTCTGTTACAAAAAAATAAAAAAATATGTTTTCTTCTAGAAATTGTTACTTCGGCCTAAAAATACACAACTGAAACGAATTTAGAAATGAAATTGGGAGCTTTTTATTTTAAGTAATTCTTTAAAAAAAACATCGTACTTTTTGTTAACATACCAATTCCAATACGCACTTAACATGAAAAGTGTTTTTGTGTTACACGGCTGCATAAAAGAGACTTTTGATTCACTTCTTTTTTGAAAAGTGAGACATCAGAACTGATATTCAACTGGAAGCAAAAATTGTTTGAGAAATTTTGAGTAAACCCTTACAGTTTTAAAAACAATATTCCCTCCTGACAACTTACACGGTGGGGCAAGAGCAAACGACGAACTTTCAAGAAATTCATCCTATGATTCAATATATTGGAAAGACCAGAAAGAGTATTCCGAATGTTGAAACGGAAGCGGATATTTGAATTTCTTAAATGTCTTTAGTAATGAAGGCCATTTGCTTTGAACAGTATTCGTTAATAGTGGAGTAACAAACACAAATTTATACTGCAACAATACTGCAGATATAAATATCAATGAAACTTGACAAAACAAACAAACAGAAATACGTATCAAATCCATTTTAAAGCCATTTGCATTTAAACTTGCCCCAATATACGGGAGAAATGTTAACTTAGAAATTTGTTTTTTGGTTGAATTTCAAAGAGAAAATAAAAAACGCTGAGAATTTATTTCGTGTTGAACTGATATTTTTTTAAGTTTTTATATTTTTTGCTTTAATAAATTTATTAAAAATAAAAAGAAATTTGCACTGTATAAAATCGATAATTTTCATACCTTGACAAGAGCTGTTTGGGAAAACTTCAAGCCGTAATGTCTCATGTCCACAAGTTTGGCATAAGGCTAAACATTTTTTTAACATAATTTTGGCGCAAAAAGGATAGATATTCAAACAGCTGGGCGAGGATGGTGAAAAACGCTGTTTGAAATGGGCTATTTAAAATCCTTTTCATCGTTTTATTTAAAATGTCTATAGCTTATTTTTTCAACAACAAAAAATACACCATCTAAAGCTAATCAGGAGCTGTAAGTGATTATTATACAGGATATTAGGAATATAATTAAAAAACTGTGCCGATTCACGCTATTGATCGATTTTCAAAATTCTATCTCCATAAAGTACAATATGCAATAAATTCGAACGTGTGAATCTTTTTCTTTCAATTTGAAATTTATGTAAACTCGAGCCGGGTAAATCAGCCTACCTTCTTAAAGCAGTGTGGGACAAAATTGGAAAAGATGGGGGAGCTCCCATGTAAGTTTAAGATAAAGAGCTTTTCAAAGAAGGAGCCATATTTTATAAGAGTATTTGTTTGCGTACGGATATTTGGCATAACTCAAAAATAAATGTGAAAAATGTTTTTTATGGAAGTTCCTAACTTCCCACTTTGGGAAAAAATGATTGAAAATCCATAAATGTTGACATTATTTAAGTCATTATGAAGCTTTAAAAACAGAGTAAAAATTTCAGATCTTGAAAAACAAATTTAGAGATCAAGTTTCAGTATATAATGTATACCATCTTTGAATTGCAATTCGGAACTCCAGCTGCCACTCTCATTTCAAAGTTGTTGGTTCTGAACTATGATGAGGTTTAATTAAAAAAAATGCTTACAAAAATCTAAATTTTAATAAATTTTTACAAATTACATTTATTTTTGGAAGGTGTAGCAAAGCACACCGGGTTAGCTAGTTGAAAATAAAAGAAACTCTACCGACGAAAAGTGAGAGAGAAAAAAGTACACATTTTGAATGGTACTTTTTGGAAAACGTAAAGTCAATGAAACTCTATCGACGAAAGGCCAGAGAGAATTAAACCAGATAATAATTTTTTGATGAATTATTACTTATGAATAAATCTTTGCCGATGGAAGAAGGTAAAAGGTTACTGAAAAGTGAAATTAAAAGGAACTCTGCCGACGAAAGTTTAGAGAGTAAAAAGCACACATTTTGAATTGTTGGTTTTGAGAAACGTTAAGTCAATGAAACTCTGCCGACGAAAGGCCAGAGAGATTAAAAAAAATACAATTTTTTTATGGATTATTTATGTAAAACGAAAAATGAATAAATCCTTTACCGACGGAAGGTTAGGTGATTTGAGAAGCGAAAATAAAAGAAACTACCAAAGATAGGTTAGAGAGTATAAAGTACACATTTTGAATGGTTGTTTTTGGAAATTGTAAAGTTATCAAATATCTGCCGACGAAAGGCCAGAGAGAGTTTAAAAAAAAATGAAGTATTTGTTTTCTTGTTGAAAAACAAAACTGAATAAAACTCTGGCCTCGAATGTTCGAATGACTTTATTTTGAATGGTATAGGTTAGCTTATTTATTTCCGTATACCTTAAAAAGTTATTCATGTAGATTAAACGAAAATGATGATTTATTAGGAGGTAATGTTAAGGAAAGGTGAAGGATTAAAAAAAGCTCATTATATAAAAAAAAAACCGTTTTGTAGCACTTTATTCAAATTTAGACGTTACGCAATCCCACATTTATACAATAAATAGAAAATAAGAGTAGGATCGTTATAAGTAAGAAAGTCAGGTTAAAGATTCAGGAATGGATAGAACTTTGAAAATCGAAAAAGTAGCGAGAAGCTCCGTCTTTCAAAGATATGGATGCATAAAATAAAAATAAACTTCTAAATCAGGGTAAAATTGTATTATTATTTTAATAGAGTTGTATAAATTTGCGAAAAGTTTAAAATAAATGAATAAGTAAATAAATAAAAAGAAAAATTTCCAAGGTTTGTTTTACTGTTTAAACATCTAGTAAACATTAATAAAGATGAAGGAGAGAACATTTAGAAAATAATATTTATAAACGATCATTATAAACCATCGAAATCAATTGATATCTTATCATGTTTTAAATAATTGCTGAGATAGATGTCATGTCGTTTCTTTACAAAAGCTTGTTGAAATATTTTTTAAATTTATTTTCGAATGATAACCTATATAAAAATAAAATATTTATTTTATGTTCGGTTTAATTTAGGAAAATTGATTGCTCGTTTCATTTTTGTTTTTCAAAAATGTCATCTACCAAATATAAAACAATTTATTTTTCCAATGATAATGTATAGACACTTTAAGAGTAGGCAAGGATACGGATGTAGGGATTAGGATTAATGGTCACTACAGTGTGGTGATCCGAGATTTTGCTTGCTTGTGCGGACGATCGAATGATTCCGCCTCAAGATTGCTGACTTCGGGATCGGCGTTGCAGTGTAGCCGTCTCAGAATATTTGAGCCGGGAGCCCGGTTTTTTAACGTACTTTCAAAAAAGTCTCGGAATGGACTTAAAATTGCGCTGTAGTCGGTGTAGATATTTCTGAAAGTAGCGTTTGTTGCTTTTTTCGTACGCCAAGTTAAGCTTGCGGTATTCGTCCTTGGTCGGAGATGATTCGTGACCCAAGTAGCTCGTGATGCTAGTGCTATTGATATGACGTAAAGTTGCAGCGCACAAAGAGTCTAGGAAGTTGTTGGAGGAAGCCGAGAAATAAGAGCGCGTAGGACTCAACTACTCAGTAAGTCACCACCAGAACGATCAGCAGGTACGTACACTACGCATAGGTAATGTTTTCGTTCGTCGATATGTAGACCCAATGATGTTCCAAATCTTCCCTAGAACTGCCTTCGATAAGCTGAACCGAGAGTCTTAAATTGGCATCAAGCAAAACGCCCCCTACAGTTGACTTTTTATTGTTTAGGTCAGGGAGCTACGATCGCAACGAAAAACTGCGTACAATCTGACTGGATCGGGCGCGGTCATTTAGCCTTGTTTCTGTGAAGGTGATGATTTCGTAGCAGGAACACGATGTAGCAAGGGGGTAATCAACCAAACAAGAATCGACACCACTAGCGTTCTGGTAGTAGACGTTGATAGGGTCAGTTTAAGTGGATGCAAAGCAGGAACGACGATCTTTGTAAAAGCAAATCACGCGGAGAAGAGCCATCAGTTATAGCCTACTTGCTTGTAACCGCAGGCTGGAGAACCGCTTCACCACGGACGAACTCAGGGTTGGCATTGTTGTCGCTGGCTGGAAACAGCGCGACTTAGTCGAAGGGTTCAGGGGTCTCCGTAGATCCTGATGCGTTGAGCCCTGGTGTTGGAAACCCAATAGATATAGCTAAGCCCGGATGCTTTTGCTGGTGATTTTTTTATGTGCTTCATTTGTTGATCATACATATATCTCAAAAGTAATAGGTAGGGGTTTTAAGATGTACAGATTTTGTCGCAAACATGTCTAAAACCAATATAAATACCCAAAAGTTAAAAAAACGACAAAAGATACACGTTTTAGCACTTTTCATTGAAGCAAAAATGCACAACAGTTAATCATTTTTAATCAAAGAAACCTATCCATCAGAAAAAGTCTACAAAACAAAACTATTAAACCCAAATGATAAATAAATTTCTAATATTATAAAACTAATGACAATGTGCCTCAAATAACATGCTGCAATTCAGTCAACCAATAATTATAAGAGTCTTGTACTTGAGTGTGAGATCCTCTCAATTTATTTCAGTTGTTGAAATGCTATCACTGAGTGCACTTATTCTAATCGTTCTAGCACTTTCGAAAGATGTTCGATCATCGGAATGTCTTAGCGAAACGGTATCAACAATATTGCACCGCTTGGCCACAGAACGACCCCAGATTATTCGCACCTGCTGGATATTCATGCCGACCATTTCAACAAGCTACAGCGATGATGTTCTGGAGCTTCATGAATCGAACGTCTTTCGTCTGATTCCAACGGTGAAGATAACCGATGGGTTTTCAACATCAACAGCCACGAAATCTGACACGAGACCATCTCTTTTAATATTAGTGATTGATCAGCGCGGAAGTCCTTCGTTTGAAAGTATACGAAGGATTCTCCAGCAACTTCCAGTTACCATTCACGTCGTAGTGGTAATTTTGCTTAGAACGCAAGAATACTTCATTCAAGTTTTCGATCTCATAGCTGCCTCACGTTTAGCGAAGACTCTTTTCGTTGTTCTGGATACCAATATCGGAAACATCCCGAATGAAGCTGTGCTGCTAACATATTCGATTGTGTTCGATAAATTCACTCAATGTTTCATTAATAACTCGTCCGATCAGTGGTTTCCTGATCAAGTGGAAAATTTGAACGGTTTTTCTTTATCAATTTCTGCTGTCCAAGATAATCCATTTATTTATTTCACTAACGGTCAGGCAGATGGAGTTGACTATTATATGCTAAAAACCATTATGAATCATTGCAACGGTACTCTTAATGTTTTTCAAATCGAATGCGAAGTGTCATCGTACGAGTGTCTGAAAAGCAAACAATCCGGTATGATTTTTAACCAGTTTATAATAACGAATGCATTTGAGGGTTTTGTAACATCCTTAACCCCAAATGGTTTTGTTTTCTTGGTTCCAAACAATGAAGCTGCATCTCTGATAAATGTGCTCATGAAACCATTTCAAAGTTCATTCCTTGTATGTTTTGTAGTCCTAATACTGCTGTTTATGATTTTAAAATTTCGATTTCCGTCAGTTTTTGGGTATAATTTGATTTTTGTCCCGCTGTTTGACATTCACACTTATAGTTTGAGTAGATCTACTCGTCTAGAACGTTTTGTAGTGATCGGTTCAATTTTCCTAACGTTTATCGTTCGTTTAGTTTACGAAAGTTTACTCGTAGGGCTGATCATCAACTGGCCCTATTCCTCCGAACTGAAATCGGTCATGGATTTAAGGAAGCACAACACGTCTATCAGAACGAACCTTCACGTGTTGGAGAACACCGAAGACATGCTCAAGCTCGACAGAGGCACTTTGAGTATTACCGATAGTTTGTATATGCTTCTTGATGAGGGTGTTGTGTGCCTACTTATGACCGATGATGCCCGTCGCGCCATGAAGCTATGGTCAACGAAAAAAAATCATCGTAAACTGAAAATTCTGCCGGAAATTATCAATCGTGGATATGGCTTTTTTGAGTTTGGAGAGCGAGTTCTCTTGGCGGAAAAGTTTGAACAACTTCAACGAATGATGTTCGAGGCCGGGCTTTATCATTTCTGGATGGATTTCTATCAATATTTTAAATTACGTTTTGAGTACAACTATTTGTCAGTACTGCTGGAAAAGGATCAAAGCTCTGATTTCGTCAGCTTCGGAGATCTCTCACCGTTGGTCTGGTTTTTAATTCCGTGTTACATCATTGCGTGGACAGTATTTTTCGCTGAAGTGTGTCCAGCGTTTTTCCGGAAGATGTTGGGATGCTTCAAAGGAATCTTTTTCTGTACAGGAAAGTTTATTAGCACTGTAAAGGTATACACTGTACATAAATTTAAGAATTCGTTTTGTGTAAGAAATAAATCAAAATGAAAACACTTCTCAACTATGCGTTTTTGTATCTCTTTTTAAACATTAATATGGACGCGTAAATATGTGCAGGGGTCATCCGATTAGCATGTTAGAATCACATAGATTGCATCAACTCCCTTTGTTCTATGCGAATCACTAAAATCGAATGTGTTTTAGTTAAGATGGCAAACTGCTATATGAATTTCACGTTCGGATCAAATTAACTCAATGATTCACATAAGTCAAACAAAAATTCACGTTATGAGCGCCTACGTTAAAATCCAGGTGAATTTAAAGCTACCTTTTCGGTTGAGTGTGGATGATGTTTGAACACGAGGCTTCATAGTGGTCATATAATCTCTTATTCACAACACAAATCCTATCCACGAGGGAAAGAACTTGAGAAAATTCCATAGAAACGTCTGTGGCAAGCACAATCTCTCAAAATACCTAAAGCGGGCCATAGATTACACAAAAGGCGTGTGCAAATTCGATGATTCCACGACGCCATCGTTGATCTATGCTCACCCACACACGATACAAACAAATTTCGCGCGAATACAAGCGATTGCTGGCGATGGCCTGAATTTCGTACAAACAGCACCATGCACCATGCCACAGAGGTTGGTTTGTACAAAATATTTCGATCCCGACCGATTTTACTCAAACCGTTTGCGCGATCATTCAAACAGTGCCATACACGATTCAAATCGTATTCACAGCGACAGAATTTCATCGAACTTCATCGCATTTGCACAAATGTGGTGTACATGGTAATTTCAAATTATTCAGAGACTGATTTGTTTTGGTTCAGAAGTCTCACCATGTATGAAGATGAAAACAACTGAGTTGGAATTGATCAAAATTCTGAGTTGTTTTCATCTAGGGAGTTTCAAAAACTGGGACTTAGCGAAGACGCACAATTTTTCGACCAAAATTGATGAAAACAACTCAGAGACTTCCAAATTCAAATTTGATTGTTTAGATGCGATGGTCGGACACAGTTAACGAAATAATCATGGTGAGTATAACTTTATATTACATTTAAGATTGACAAAATACAGAATGAAAGATATTTTATTTACATAGTAACATTAGACATAACTTGACGAACATAATTCCTATAATTCACTCGGTCCATGGCAACCGTTCTCGAATTTCTCGGGCACCCCACGTTCGCCAGATCACGCTCCACTTGGTCTAACCACCTCGCTCGTTGCGCCCCCGCTCATCTTGTTCCTACCGGATTCGTAGCGAACACCTGTTTTGCAGGACAGTCGTCCGGCATTCTCGCAACATGTCCTGCCCAGCGTATCCGGCCAGCTTTCACCACCTTCTGGATACTGGGTTCGCCTTCGAGTCGCCCGAGCTCGTGGTTCATCCTTCGCCTCCACACTCCATTCTCCTGTACGCCGCCAAAGATGGTTCTTAACACTCGTAGCTCGAATACTCCGAGTGTACGCAGGTCCTCCTCGAGCAATATCCATGTCTCGTGCCCGTAGAGCACAACCGGTCTAATGAGCGTCATATACAGGTTACACTTCGTGCGAGGGCTAAGTCTTCTCGACCGCAGTTGCTTGTGGAGTTCATAGTAGGCACGACTTCCGCTGATAATTCGCCTCCGGATCTCACGGCTGGTGTCATTGTCTGCAGTCACCAGTGAGCCAAGATAGACAAAGTCTTCGACTATCTCCTCGTCGCCGTCGTTCGTGACCTTGTTACTACTGGACAAACGGGTTCGGTCGGTCGGCCAGCATGTATTTCGTCTGAATGTCAGAATGAAAGAAGTTATGTGATTTCAAAAGAATAAAAGCAAAATAAAACAAATTTATTCTTCCTCCAGCAATCTCTACGGAAGCCATCATTCACAACTGTAAGTATAATTTTCTCAAAATTTTGAAGTGTAAATCAATTTCTTCTATGGCGTTTTTCTTGTTTCTCAAATCAGCTTAAAACAAACCGAGAGGGCTGGCGGCTGAGTGCCACAAGTTGGACAGCACGTAGTTCCACCGGCTGGATGCGGTCAAATGGACCGAATATTTCGAGGTAAAAATAAAATAAACTGGATATGAATATACGCATTCATCTCCTAAATAGACCGCACAAGAGTCTTGTCCTTTTTCAAATCCGAAAATCTATTCTAAACATATAGAAAAATTGAAGGTCATACGGAGTTTTTGGACGCTAGCGTGGAATTTCTGAAAAAAAGCTTCTTTTTTCGAACTTTTGCTTTGCAGTGTTGTATCTCATTCTGAACTGAACCGATTTTCAAAATTCAAATTTTAGTTTCATTTTGATAACATGATCATCATTTTCACTGAATACACATAGTATCTCAAATATTACTGTTATTCGTAATACGAGAATGAAAACAAGAAAAAATCGTGATTTTCGTACCCGGCTGTTACGATGCGCGCGTTTCTCATTTTGTTATCGCGATTCCTTAAAACTTTTCATGAAACCTGCCCACTTTTTTTTATACCCAATGATAGATTTTAATCTCTACAATCGATTGATCGCGTTCAATCGGGGCGATGATCAATCAGTAACTAATTTTCTTCTACATACATAATTGCCTATTGAATTTCACGTTAAATCTAACTGGATGCACTCAAATTCTTATAAGAAATGGTCAGTTCGAAAAGGTCAGACTTTGTTTGTTCTAGAGAAAAATGTTTGAGACAGTTAGGTTTTTTTTTCTCGCTAGGACCATTCCGGAAACCGTGAAATCTGTCAATTTCCTTAGAAATATTTGGAAGGTGAATTGTCACAATATTCGGAATTCGTAGCCGAATAGAATCTATTTTACTGTTGATTTGGATAGTGAAATTGAAATTCCCAACCAAATAAATTGTTTTTTAGGCAACGTACGTAACATCCTTTTGCGGAAGGTTGATTTTAGGTTTCCGGACATCCTGACGGAACCGAGTGTGTTCCAGAGATTTTGAAATGACGAATTCTCGACGGATCCGACTAAGGTAACTTACTTACTATTCATAAAATTCATTTTTATTTATTAAATTTTTTTTGTTATTTCTACAGGGATACACAATTGAACCAGGTCCGGATTGTTGCAGCTTTTTTGTGGTAAAGTGATGGTGTTCTGTTAATGTTGGGCGAAAAAAGTTCAGTATAAACTTTATTTAAAAAGAAATTTATTGTAAATAACGTTTCAATACTAAACGCTCAATACTCACTAAAAAATCACGTAAATTTTAGTTGATGTTCATTATGCATCGATTCTAATAGGGGCGAGTTTACATATTTATTCCGTAGCATCTAACGTGAATATCAAGTGGATAAAAATTATGTAGTTCTTCACGTAGCCGCCACGTGCAGATTATTCTACGTGTGAAAATTTTTATTTCTTGACGATGAAAAATCTAGGTCAGACAAATAAAAATTCGCTGCGGCATTTGTTTTTTGTTATACATTTTGGCAAAAAAGTGAGCACATTTTTGAAAGAGTTGTGATCGTTTAACATGTTCGTCACCATGCTCATTTTGGTAGTTTTACTAGCTGGGCCCAAATAAATTCTCGGAGCGAGATAGAAAAGAAGGAACTCTTAATTTTTCAACGTGTAGCTTAACTGAGCGGCAAACTTGAGTAAGAGAGCGTCACACTTTTTTGATGTGTCGGGGCCTCCCAGGAAATACAACCGTCTCCCGAACATGGGTCCCATGGCAACGAACGTGTTAAGATAAAAACTCCTACCGTAACCAAACAAAATCAACAAAACTATTGCTTTATCGATAAGGCATGCTCAGTTTGGTGAATTCTGTAAACCTGTTCAATGCTAACTCTCTTGAAGACTTTAAGGTTAAATAAAGGTCATTCTAATGAAACAAAATTTGTTAGTGATTTAATCAGACCAGTTTGACGTCTAAGTGCTTTTAATTCAATTGTTTATTTTTCCAGCCCTGGATCAAAATTGTTGATACTTACGGTTTCTGATAGGTCCGGAACGTTCCTCCACTTCAGCAGAGGACATCTGCTGTTCCGCAAGAACCAACACCAACATTGTTTTAGGCTCGATTGTTTTAATTCAATTCGCTATTGAGAACAATAGCGGTGATGATTGATGATGACAGCTGATGATGTAACACGGTACAAAGGTTCACATCATCACACTGTGAAGCCAAACAACTTAATTTAGGTTGGTGATAACTCACCAGTGTTGCCAGATATTCTGAGTGATTAGCTCAGAATATCACACGAAAATGAGATAGCTAATTAGTGAGGATATCACTTCAGTGTATAATGTAATTTGCTATCGCTTATGTAATAAGTAGTTTTTCAGGGACATGACGAAGAAAGTCTATTCCATCACTGAAACCTGCGTTTTCAACTAAAATGATTCGTTATTTTAAAATATGTATGTTTTTCATGATTAATTTAACTAAAAGTGAAACTTTTGCTTTTGTTTAATTTATCATCTAATAAATGCTTCAAATTTTCATATGTAAAAAGCATTTTTAAAATCGTCAATATCTCTGAAGGTTGCAAACATATTATTCAGACACACGGTTTTGGCCTATTTCGGATCCTTCAGATATAAACGTTTGGGATCGGTCCGAATTGGCGAGCCTTTCTTTTGACGCCTGCCATAAGATCTTAGCCACTTTCTTCGCCGCAGAAAGCCAGTTTGCTTTGAACTTTCTTTCGCTGTTATCAGTTTTTAAGAGTCTACTTAACTATCGCCCAATTTTTTTCCGCCCAATATTTCTGGCGAATGTGGGGTGTCCGAGAAATTGGAGAACGATTGCTATGGACCAAATGAGTTTTAGGAATTAGGTTCGTCAAGTTAAATCGTGAGACGGAATACTATGTAAATAAAAAAAAATAAATTTTTCGATTGGGCAAAGTTCTAGTGTGTTGGGAGGGTTCTTTTCCTAGGGCACAACCTGAATGTTGTTAGCGGCATACCACTCCAAGGCCTTTTTTCCATATTGGCAGAATGCCAAACCAACCAAAACAGCACAGTCAACTCATGTTCCTCAGGAAAGGCAGCAAACGCTTTTTAAGACATCTTTCACGTAAATTTCCTAGTTGACGGTCCCGGTGGCAACGAAAACGTCGCTTTTCACGCAACCAAGGTGTGTATATATACAGGAGGTGTTACCGAATATCGAATTCCCGATTCAGCCATTTCGGCTATGTAGGCTATGCAACTATGCGGAACTCATGAAGTTTGTTCACCAACAAACCACAGAAAAGCTGACCAAAAAATAAACAAACTCATTGAAAGCCCCGCTCACTCCTCGCCTACTTACTGTGAAAGTCGGAGAACCTAGTGTATCTAAAGACCTTGCACGCAACCGGTACAGATTGTTTGTGAAACGAGATATTACTTGGCATACTTTGATAGTTTAGTATTCTTGAAAATGTCTACCACCTTTCCTTTTGGGGTTGCTTTATATAACTCTTGTTCAGAAAGCTGTCTGAAGCCTCCCTTGACGTAGGTTTCGTCGTCCATTACCACGGAATCAAACTTTGTCTACAATGTTCGTCACTGAGACTTATGGCTTTCGATTCCCCCTAGATCCAGGCTTCCTATTTGTCGACAAACGCTTCCCTTTTTATTACTTTAGTGACGGTTGATTTGGCCATATTCAACGATTTTGCTATTTCTGCATGCATGTAGTTTGGATTATTACGACGCATTCACAAAATTTTTTATTCGTAGCTCCTCTTGTTTGGACGCCATTTTGATAACTAAACACCTAATGTCAAAATCCAAATAGAAGCATCATTCTACACACATAGCTATAACATTAGGAGTGTCCAGGGTTTTCATATGAATGATTTGAAAACATACGGCGAATTAAAGTTGACCACTTTTTGATCCAAATACCCTTGACGTGTTTTGATTGAGAAATATTTAAATACACCAACGTATACTGTAGAAGTGTTTTTATTTCAACTTATTACTTACAAAAATTGCATTCTTCAGTTTTTGCAATAACCATATACATTTTAATATGCACATACATTTAAGTTGCTAATTAACATTCTTCTATAAGAACCGATTATTTGAAGAAGAAAGCATGACAAACTTCAACGAAAAATACAGTCATGCATGTAATGTAACACGCAATCAAAAATCTTACCAAGGGTAAGAGATCTGCAAAGCTAACAAACTCAGTGGTTTGATCCTTGTTCAGCATTCCTGACATCTGTTTATACTCAACACGTAATGCAAAGCATTGGTGCCGATTCATCCAGTACTGATAGAGGCCGGCCTCAAAAATTACTCGTTGAAGTTGTTCAAATTTTTTTGCAAACAGAACTCGCTTTCCAAAATCATACAAGCCATATCCACGATTGATAACTTCTGGCAAAACTTTCAGTTTACGATGATTTTTTTTCGTTGACCACAGTGTCATGGCCCGGTGAGCATCTTCTTTCATACATAAAATCACGTTACCTTGATCAAGAAGAACACCCATATTTTCGATAAAATTCAAAGTTCCTTTGTTGAGATTGAATATGTCTTCGGTGTCTTCCAATATGTAAGAGTTCGTTCTGACCGACGTATTGTGCATCCTTAAATCCATGACGGACTTTAGCTCGGAAGAATAGGGCCAGTCGATGATGAGTCCTGTGAGTAAACTTTCGTAAACTATACGGAGGATAAACGTTAGAAAAGTGAGTCCGACTACTAAAAACTGGTCTAGTCGAGCAGAGTTGTTCAAACTATATGTTTGAATGTCAAACAAAGCAAGCAAAATCAAATCTTGTCTAAAAAATGTCGGATATCGAAGTTTCAACACAATCAGCAACACAATTAGTGCTCCAAAACACCACAAAAATGAACTTTGAAAAGGTTTCACGAGGACATTTATGAGCAATGCAGCCTCATTATTTGGAACTAAAAAAACAAAGATATTGGGGGTTAGGGAAGTTACACAACCCTCATATTCAAACTTCTGTTGTATCCGGCGGTTAAAAACAATACCAGTTCGTTTACTTTCCAGGTACTTGTGCGATACTCTATCGCATTGGATTTGATAAGCGTTGAGAGTACCATTGCAATGATTCAAAACTATTCTAAGTAAATAATAGTCAACTCCATATACCATACCATTTGAAAAATAAATGAAAGGATAGTCTTGTGCTGCAGAAATTGTAAATGAACCACCGTTCAAATTTTTCAATGGATCCGGAAACCACCGATTTGACGAGTCGTTTAGGGACCATCGAATAAATTTATTGAACTCAATCGAATATGTTGAGAGCACAATTTCATATGAAGGGTTTTCAGTATTCCCATTCAGAACCACGATAAAAGTCTTCGATAAGCGTGAAGAAGTCATGAGTTGAACAACTTGAATGAAGTATTGCTTTGTCTTCAACAAAATCACCGCTACGACATGGATGGTTACCGGAAATTGATTGAGAACCCTTCGAATGTTCGCGAACGAAGGACTTCCTCGCTGGTCGATCACTAATAGCAAAAGAGTTGGATTCCTGTTAGATTCCGCGGTTGTTGATGTTAGCAAACCTGTGGCTGTCTTCACCGTTGGAATCAGGCGAAAGACGTTCGACTTGTAAAGGTATAGAACATCTTCACTGTGGCTTGTTGAGATGGTCGGCATAAATATCCAGCAGGTGCGAATAATCTGGGGTCGTTCTCTGGCCAAGCGTTGCAGTATTTCTGAAACCGTATCGGCGAGCCGTCCTGACGATTGAACGCCTCTTGAAAGTGCCAGTACGATTAGGACGAGTGCTCTCAGCGAAAGCATTTCTCCAACTTAAACCAATCGAAGGGAACTAGCACGGAAATGCAAGACTCTAATCATGGGTCATGAAGTAGCTGACAGCATGTAATTTGAAGTATGTAGCTAGCCGTAATTAAACCCTAAGAATTTATTACTCACTACAACATTGTTAAAGGGGGGGGGGGGGTTTGTAAGGTCTAACGGGTAAATAAAACACCATTTTCACGATTTTTTACTAGAGCTATTGTTCAAACAAATGTATTCGAATTTTTTGCATTATACAAAGCATTGTTAAAAGAACATTTAGTAATTTTTTCGTAGAAAAAAATTGAAAAATGAACCGGTGACGGAGCCCAACGTTTTTATTTAACTTTAAAAAAATTTATGAAATTTTTGTGACTGTTTCAAGTAAAAACTACGATTTTTCACGAAAAAATCCGCCATTTTTTATCTGTAAAATCTCCCCAAAGTAAAAAAAAAGAAAAAGAAAAACGTTGGGGTCTGGTATTTTATATGTAGAAAATGTGTTCCAAATTTGAAAAGAATCGGATAAGTAGTTTTCAAATGACGATGTCCACGGTCTTTAAAAATGTGCTTTCGAGAAAAACGCGTTTGAAGTTTCTGCTCTTGCTTTATTGCAGTATTAGATAGGAGGAGATAAAGGCCTATAATTTCTACAGTTTTGCTTGATTTGAAAATTTGACACAAAATTCTTGAAATGTTTTACAATAAGAAAATAAAAAAATAAAAAAAAATCGATTTTTTGAAAGTGTTAGACCCTACCCCCCCTGAACGTACGAAGTGATACAATTTCAGAAAATAAGAGATATAATGTTGCAAACAAGATTATTATTATTTCACTAAATAAATCAGTTGCATTTCTCTTCGCTGAGCGTACCAAACATTCTGCAACGTTAGCTCGTTAGCGATTGACATCACTTTTAGCGAGTGATAATGAGCGAGTTTTGAGTGAAATGAGTGACACAACAAAAATTGCGACCCGTTTATCAACATTGTTAGCAACGTTCGGCTGATTGTTAAGCTGGCCATACACTACACTTTAACCTTCCTAGGCCGTTCGCAAAATTTTGAACAAATTAGGGTAAGTGCTCCTACTTTGGACCTAGAGCCTACTTTAGTCCTAAAATGTCGAAAATTGTAAATAATTCTTTTTGCTGGCATAGAATTAATATATTTCTATGTACACAATGAACTATTATTCTTCCTGAAATTAGAGTGTTTAAGGAAAAATCACGATTTTTTACTGTCCAAGCCAAAGTTTGAAGGAAAATTACTTTCATTGTGAAGAATATGAACCATTCTACCAATTTTTCTTAAAATTCTTGAAAATCAATAGAAAACTCGGAAAATTTGCACCGGGTCCAAATATAGGAAAATTTCGACTGTGATGTTCCATGCTTAGACCTAACATCACCAAAACTTTATATCAATACCAACAAATCAACAAAAATGCGAATTTTTGATTGAGGCATAATTCTGAACCAATATTGAATATTTCTAACAGTTTTTGCCAGCTTTACGCTCATAAACTACAAGAAAGTAGACACAAACAAGTTTCAGCTATTGTTCTGCTGATAGAGCTGACGGGGGATGAAAGTGTTTGTGATATTCATAATAGAAATTAAGTTTTTTTAATGTTAAAAAGCTGTAATACTTTTGTATGATAATAATTGATTGAAGATTACATTTTCAATAAATTTGTTTATTTATTTCCGAAAAATCATACTTTTATATGAATTTTAGTTCTAGGTCCATTTAAAGGAACCGGTCCAGTACCAAAATAGGAACAGTAGGTTTAATGTTGGAACTTTGGATCATTCATATCTTTGCAAGTCTCACAATAATGGCGAAATCTATGTTGAAAATTTTCATTGAAACTTGCAGAGAAGATCATGACTTATAAATGAATTCTCTAAAGAATATAAATTTCCCGTCCATTTTTCAAAAAAAAATATGATTATTTAAAAACCACCGCTTAAAGGGTCCAAAGTAGGGCAACTAACCCTATTTTTCGCTTGTTTTGACTAGTAAATCGATTTCGTTCCACTGGTCACATATCTTGACCGATATTTTTGACTTTAGATTCATTGTTTAGGTAATTTATTCAAGATTATAAATAAATAAAACTTAAATCGTTTTGACTTAGCAGATGACCTATAGAATGCTTTGAACAGAAAGCCTCCGAAAAAAGACATCATTTTAAAATTTTTATATCTGCAGTTGGTGTATTAAATTTTTTTTTATATGTTTTGAAATTGTGAAAAATAAATCTTTTCAAAAATATATAAAAATTTTAGGGTCTCATGGGAGTTTTGGCCGCAATCTTAGAATTACCGGAAAAAATCTCACTTTTTAAAAAAGGTAACAGTTTTTCTTAGCAGCGCTGTATCTCATTTTCAATTGATTCGATCATCGGGGCCCGATCAATCGGGGCGCACTTGAAAAACTCTGGTTATTACAAGATTGACGTAGAATCTATATGATGCAACAAAATGCCAGTTTACTTGAAAAATTCCATAAAAATAATTTCTAAATTATGTTGTGTTCAGGAACGGAACTTTTTTGTATTTGGTCCTGTTTCGACACCATTTTAAAATATACGATTATGAGTTCATCAGAACTCATGTTTCCAGTTGAAGCAAACAAATGTGCATAACTTGTTGATAATATATCTCAAAGGAAATAGGTAAATGTTTTAAGATAGAGATTTTGTCGCGAACATGTCTAAGGTTAAAAAATACCCAAGTTTTAAGAATGGATAAAAAAATTCAATACTTTTCATTGAAGCAAAAAAATACAAACCAGTTTATCATTTTCTATCGAAGAAACCTATTTGGCAGAAGTCCAACAAAATAAAACTATTAAAGCCCAATGTTGAATAAATTCCCAAGATTATTATAAAACTAATGACAAAGTGCCTCAAATAACATGTTGCAATTCATTCAACCAATAATTATAAGAGTCTTGCACTTGAGTGTTGGGCGCTCTGTATTGATTTCAGTTGTTGAAATGCCATCACTGAGTGCACTTGTTTTAATCGTTCTAGCGCTTTCGACAGGTGTTCGATCGTCGGAATGTCTTAGCGAAACGGTTTCAACAATATTACATCGCTTGATCAGAGAACGACCCCAGATTATTCGCACCTGCTGGGTATTTCTGCCGACCATCTCAACAAGCTACAGCGACAATGTTCTGGAACTTCATGAATCGAACGTCTTCCGTCTGATTCCAACGGTGAAGATAACAGATGGGTTTTCAACATCAACGGCCACGATATCTGACAAAAAACCATCTCTTTTGATATTAGTGATTGATCAACGTGGAAGTCCTTCGTTTGAAAGTATACGAAGGATTCTTCAACAGCTTCCAGTTACCATTCACGTCGTAGTGGTGATTTTGTTGATCACAGAAGAATACTTCATTCAGGTTGTTCACCTCATAGTTTCCTCACGTTTAGCAAAGACTCTTTTCGTTGGTCTGAATGCCGAAAAAAACTCAAGTGAAATTGTGCTCTCAACTTATTCGATTGTGTTCGATAAGTTGACTCGATGTTCCATAAATGATTCGTCGAATCAGTGGTTTCCGGATCCATTGAAAAATTTGAACGGTGGATCATTATCAATATCTGCTGTAGAAAACTACCCATTTATTTTTTTTGCAAATGGTTGGGTATACGGAGTTGACTATTATGTACTGGGAATCATTTTGAATCATTGCAATGGTACTCTTATCGGCTATCAAATCCAATGCGATAGAGTATCGCTAGAGTGCTTAGAAAGAAAACGATCCGGTATTATATTGAACCGGTTACAGAAGTTTGAATCTGAGGGTTGTGTAGCAGCCTTAACCCCAGATGTCTTCGTTTTTCTAGTTCCCAATAATGAAGCTGCATCTCTCATGAATGTACTCGTAACACCATTTCGAAGTTCACTTCTGTGGTGTTTTGGAGCACTTATATTACTTCTGATTGCTTTAAAACTCTTGTTTCCGACGGTTTTTAGACATGATTTGATTTTCATACTCCTGTTCGACATTCAAACGTCTAGTTTGGACAACACTACTCGACTTGAACGATTTGTAGAACTTGGACTCATTTTTTTTACTTTTATCACCCGTTCAGTTTACGAAAGTTTACTGGTAGGGCTCATCATCGACTGGCCTTATTATTCCGAGCAAAAGTCCGTCATGGATTTACGAAAGCATAATACGTCGGTCAAAACGAATCATTACGTATTGGACAACACCGAGGACGTATTCAATCTCAACCAAGGAACTTTGAATTTTATCGTAAACATGGGTGTTCTACTCGATGAAGGCAACGTGGTTTTAGTAATGATAGAGGACGCTCGTCGGGCTATGAAACTATGGTCAGCGAAAAAAAATCATCGTAAACTGAAAATTTTGCCGGAAGTTATCAATCGTGGGTATGGCTTTTTTGAATTTGGGAAGCGAGTTCTGTTTGCGAAAAAATTTGAACAACTTCAACGGATAATTTTCGAGGCAGGCCTCTATCAGTTCTGGATGGATCACTACCAATGTTATGCATTACGTGTTGAGTATAAAAAGATGTCAGCAATGCTGGACAAGGATCAAACCACTGCACAGTGGTCCAGAAATGAAATTTAGCGGGAAACAATTATTTGCGCTCTTGCCTTAGGTTTAAGACATTTAGTGTCCAAGACAAAGTTGTACAACATCACAAGGCGCTACTTTTGAATGAAACATTTTTAGGGTGGTTCATAAAACTCCTTAGATACGAAAATTATTTTTTTACTGTAAGGAGATAGTGCTGTATTGTGTTCAGCAATTATGTAGAACAACATAATTGATGAAACTTTGTAGAAGACTTTGAATGTCTATCTATTAACGTTTAGGTTTTATGATGATTTTCCGTGTACATGTTAGGGTGGTCCTACAAAAACAAGTTTTTTTGTTATAACTTTGTTGGGTATCAACTTATCAAAATCATGTGTTCGGCAAGTATTTAGCAAATGATTATGCGCATCTTTTGTAGAAAACAGATATCTAATATCTGCTTTTGATTCGCAGTTATCATGAATTTTGTGTTCAAAAATGGCCGTTTTGTATGAGCCATAACTTCAAATGGAGCAAACCAAAAAATTCAAACTTTAATTCGTTTGAAAGAACATGTTAAAATCTACATTATATCAAAAAACTGGAGAGGTGTTTTTTGTTTAAAGCTTTTTATTTACATTTGAACTTGACCAAAATTGCCATTTTTCATATAACCTTTCTTTATTATTTTTGACTACTTTTGGCTGCGTGAGGAATAACCGTACACATCGTAACATTTATATCATCATTATATTTAACAGAAACGGAAAAACGGAAAAAAAAGTTTATTTGAGAAATCAATAAAAAAATCATAGAAAACAAAAAAAAACACTTATATTCTTATATTCTAGCAATAATGAAACTAATGAAAAAACGCGTTAGGGGTCACAGATCAAATAACGGCTGCATTCAGGAAGGCTGATTTTTGAATATTTCATACATTTTCTATTGGATAGGGAGTTGTACGAAAAAAGTCAGTTGAAGCATTTTTTCCGGAAATGTAGAATCATATTGTAAATATTTCAACAACCTTTCCACTGTATAATCCACCAAATGAATTTAAATAATTAATTTATTTTTCAATGTTAATCTCGAAAGCTTCGGATCCATTTTTAACAGAACTTCAACCACATCTTTTTCACTAGACCCCTTCAGCCAGTGAATGGCTATAACTTTCCTTTGAACGTTCATCACGAATAATCGAAACTCTTGAACTGAAAACTGTGTGGTTTACTTGGGTTTGATCAAAATGATCACCGGAGAAACCAAAACTGGCTTTCACAGTCAAAAGGACATAAGTGAATAATAACTCCTTCTAAGAAAATACAATTCAAAACTTTCTTGTTGGGTAGTTAGTAATTCATTGTTTTCGGTTTATGGTTCTATACATTAATAATCAAGAATCCTCATTTTTTTCATTTGTGCCCCTCTGGCTATGTTAGTCTTTCCAAATTTTTACAAAAGGTTATGAATAGGAAACTCTGCTTTTGTAGTGGTAAAAAATTTAGAATTATTGACTAAGGGTGCGAAAGCAAAGAAGAATTCCATGTCGCAGAGCAAAAATGATATATTTTGTTGAATGAAAAATGACAATTTTGGTCAAGTTCAAATGTAAATAAAAAGCTTTAAATAAAAAACACCTCTCCAGTTTTTTGACATAATGTAGATTTTAACATGTTCTTTCAAACGAATGAAAGTTTGAATTTTTTGGTTTGCTCCATTTGAAGTTATGGCTCATACAAAACGGCCATTTTTGAACACAAAATTCATGATAACTGCGAATCAAAAGCAGATATTAGATATCTGTTTTCTACAAAAGATGCGCATAATCATTTGCTAAATACTTGCCGAACACATGATTTTGATAAGTTGATACCTAACAAAGTTATAACAAAAAAACTTGTTTTTGTAGGACCACCCTAACTTGTACACGAAAAATCATCATAAAACCTAAACATTAATAGATAGACATTCAAAGTCTTCTACAAAGTTTCATCAATTATGTTGTTCTACATAATTGCTAAACATAATACAGCACTATCTCCTTACAGTAAAAAAATAATTTTCGTATCTAAGGAGTTTTATGAACCACCCTAAAAATGTTTCATTCAAAAATAGCGCCTTGTGATGTTGTACAACTTTGTCTTGGACACCAAATGTCTTTAACCTAAGACAAGAACGCAAATAATTGTTTCCCGCTAAATTTCATTTCTGGACCACTGTGCACTGATTTCGTCAGCTTTGGAGATCTTTTGCCCTTGGTTAGGTTTTTAGTTGCATGTTATTTTATATGCTTGACGGTATTGTTCGCTGAAGTTGGTCATGCTTGTTTTAGAAGGATGATAGAGTACTTCAAAAGAGTTTTTCATCATATGAGGAAGTTAATACGAACCGTAAGATGTACACTTTACAAAAACTGAAGGATCAATTGTATGTAATAAATAAATCCAAATAAAAGTATTTCTACTTCATATGTTAGTGTGTTTTTTTTTTAATTTCTATCAAATCATGCTTTCTTTTAAATCTTTGTCATCTTATTTACCATATGCAGTGTTAATCTAAAGATAGGATGAAGAAAGATAATCGCTTCGTTGTTGATCGTTATAAACCAACTTGTTACAAGTTAAAGTTGTTCTGAATCTCATCCAGTGTCCAATGTCGAAAAATACCTTCAAATGAAGCTTATTGAAGCCGGTGAATCCGTTAATTTGAAAAATTAAATTAAATTTCTTTTTCAAGTTTAATTAGTATAAAATTCAAGAAAAATATTCATTTAGGCTTCCGCTTTTCCAAATCCGAATTGCCGGGTCTTACGTTTAACCTCTGCCATCAGATTTTGTACAGCCACCTTGTCCACCTTCTTCGCCGCAGAAAACCAGTTTGCCTTGAACTGCTGCTCGTCCTTAGCAGTTCAGTTGCTGCTTTTCAAGCCACAGGTACAGATGGCTTGCCAAACCAGATAATTCTTCGCGAACTTTGACAGTTTCATGTGCTTCAAAATATCTGCTACCTTTCCCCTTCCTTTTGCCGTATGAAACTCCTGTCCCGGAAGCTGCTTGTAGTCGGCTTTGACGTAGATTTCGTCGTCCATTACCACGCAGTCAAACTTCGTCAGCATCGTCGTGTACAGCCTCCGGGATTGCGCTTTGGCCGTCGTATTTTGTTTATCATCGCGAATTGGAGTCACTACCTTCTTGTAAGTCGATAGTCCGGCTCGTTTTTTGGCTCGATGCACGGTTGTAGACGATACACCCAGCTTATTTGCGGCATCTCGGAGAGAGAGGTTAGGGTTTCGCTTGAAACTACCGGCAACTCTCTTTGTCGTCTCAGCGGCTTTCGGTTTTCGATTTCCCCCCATCCAGACTTCCATGCTGTCGACAAACGTTCCCCAAACACTTTAATTACATTTGTAATGGTTAATTTGGCAACTTTTAGCGATTTTACCAGCTTTGCGTGCGAGTAGCTCGGATTTTCAGGCACACTGAGGCACACCGAGCAAAATACAAAATTGAAAGAAATACTTCAAGTTGATATTGACCAAATTTTGACCATATCACCCTTTATTCTAGCCAAAGACCACCTTTGGTAGGTCACTCTTAAGTGGCCCTTCTTGGAGAAAGTCGATGATTCAAAGTGAGGAAGGGAAGGGGGGAGGGTTTAAGTGTTAAACCCTCCCCATGAGGATCCAATAATGTCAAGAAAAATGTTCTTCTTGGAACTCAAAATTACAAATTCTTTGTCAAATTTTCATGAACGACTGAAGTGAATCAAGAATAACAGTCTCGACTCAGAACTAAGGCCAAAACCTCAAACCTTATCCCAAGTCCACTAAGATTCTATAACAGTTTAAAAAAACCCACTTTTTATTAGATATTTAAAAACTGTATTCAAAAAACGCTATCCAATGTTATTCACGAAAGAAGTTTGTGTGTAAACTTTAGGTAGGCCATAGTTCGAATTTTCGTTAAAATTAGACTCACTGAAGTTGCCGGATTGCCCGGATTTTGCCTGAATGTTTTTTTTATTTTATTGCCGTAGGAAGAACCGACTTATGAGGGTGTTTTGATGACTGATTTTTATCTATGATTTTTTGCCCAATAATGAACACAAAAAAAAATTGAACAAATAAATATTTGAAACCATATGATTATTCAGTTTTAAGTACCGTAAAACGGGGTAACTTTGATCACCGTGGTAAATTTTACCAACAATAAACTTTCCACATTATCATCAATAACTCAGTCTATAGTTTAAATTTTTGAAATCTGTTTTTTTACGTTTGAAATCCTATTGATTGAGTATCAAATAGGCAAAACTTCCGAAATGGGTTTAAATTAATATAAAAGGTAATATTCAGACCTGAATTTCTATGAATAAGTGAGAAAATATTGAAAAACCAAAGCAGAATTTTGAACTTGGGATGGATTTTTGAGGTTTTGGCGTTAGTTTTTGGTCTAGATTGTTACTCTTGAATAACATTACTGTATTATGATAATTTGACTATAAGTTTTAATTTTTTGAGTTAAGTAAAACACCTCGCTTGCATTTTTGGACCCTCATGGGAGAAGGATTTATTTAACCCCAAACCCTTCCCCCCCCCCCCCCCCCCCCCCCCGTTCCTATAGCCATGTTTCTCTTTATTTTCAAGATCAAGAAAATTTAAATTGCGTGATCATAATTATGTAATTAGCTTCCAAAGCCATTTTTTTAGAAAATTTCATCCCAAATAAACTGTGTGATGTTTTTCGATAAAAAAAACAATTTTTGGAGTTTCATACTTCTTGATTTTAATTGAAAAATTCTCAAATTTTCCTGAATATTGCCAGATTTAGGATTGTATACTTTGATTGATATCAAATGCCCGGATTTTGTAAGGTTTTTAGATCAAAAAAGCCCTGCCCAGATTAGTGCGAAAAAAAATAGTAGGCTACTTGATCTGATGTTCATTCCATTTTGTATTTATGTTTTTCTTGTTTTGGAAATTTCATGACAGATACCATGATCTTGTTAGGATAGAAAATGTTCGTATTTGTTAGGCCCAGTTATGTGAGTGAGCTATACTGGAATGGTTAAATATTTAACATCTCAACTCAATATTGACAACGATCATCTGGTGGTGGAATTCAAGTGATTCTGTTACAGTGTGAACGCTTGCGGCCCTAAAGATTTTAATCGTTTTGTCGATTTTTTGTATCAATAAATTGTTGTGAAATAAGTTAAATAAAAATGATTGTACTTGGTGCTACACATAAATCTATTTTTTTAACACAAGAAATCTTTGACAGCTTCCAATGCATAACTGTTTGCATTATATTGTCAAATATTTTAAAATCTTATATTGAATTAGGGCCAGAAATGAGCAAGTGGAGCATGACAGGCCTGCAGGTATTTATTTGCTTATTTTCATCTTCTGTTGAAAAATCGTTCAATTGAATACCTTAAATCTAGGGTAAGTGAGCCCTATTTTGGCATGGTCCTTTTCTTGGCATGCCAACATATCTTTTCATGTTTTTCAAGTCCAAATAGAATATATTTTCATTGCGAAGAGAATAATTTGTTTCAAATCTGTGCATATCAATTTTTTTTATTGTTTGTACAGTCCCCCCACAATCATTAGTCACTTAACGTATCATTTCACCACAAAATGTTCGTTCATTCGGGTGTTAGTGGACCAAACATCAAGCTTTGCATGAATTTCAGTCATTAAGTATTCCCTCTTTGATTTCAAACATGATTTTGTTTCCAATTTCGTTGAAAAATAAAATAATTTACCGAAACAATCAACGTTTTCCAAAACCACAATTATGGGTCAAAATTGAAGCTTGTAACAATTATTAGTCACATAGAAGTCCATGGCAACACCCGAATATCAACATGAAAATCAACAAGTTTCTGGCAAACATTCAGGAGCATTCTTCGCTAGTATACGTTCAAGGGGCAATTGAGTTGAGCTAGCAACCAAGAAATGTTTTGTTTTGCTTGCGAAAAAGTGACCCATGATTGTGTGGAACTTGGTGGATTCTGTAACAATTATGGGTCACTTTTATTTTGCTAAATATTATTGAATTTTCGCATTTCATTCGCTCAGTTTTATTTGGAAAATGTTAACTCTTCTTTTGTGCTTATATGGGACCAATTCATTTGGTTGGAATCTTTGAAATACCCGCATAAGGGGCTTAACGGTTTATAATGTCAACCTTATAACATAGGAATTTTATGCGATAGTTCCACAGCTTATAGTTCACCTTTGATAAAAAGTATTTAAACAGAAATTTTACTGTTATCAAACCCACAAATAATATTTTTAATGCATTTTAATGATATTGTCGATAAACTAAAAATAATAATATGATATAATTTCTTTTGGTTTAGTAGATATCAGCAGTTCTAATGATCGGTGACTAATAATTGTGTGTGACCCATGATTGTGGGGGGACTGTACTTTATTGAAGTAGTTTATCCGATCAGCATCCAAGGCAACTATGTTGGAAATCACCGTATGAAAATCAAATGAACTCACCTTTCTAGTGCGAATGTTAAATTCACATGCGATTTCAAACGCAGACATTCATTAGAAAAATTTGCAATAAATACTCATGCCCACAGTTAAACTCGGCAAAAAATCAAAAAAATCTAAAAAGACATAAGTATAAATATTTATTAAGGTTTTGAATAAAAATTTAAAACTAATTTTGTTCCTTTTCTGGGCATGCAACTTCAATCGAAATACACCACCAGTGTTGGAAGCTGGAAAAAAAAATCATAAAACAAGTATTTTTGGGCTAATGTTTTCCCTAAAAATTCATTTAAAACTAGGGACAAATGTTTTCATACTAATTGGGTTGACCGTTTCTATCAACTTAAGCTTCTAAATAAGTTGGAGAACATAAGTGATTCGACTAACTAAAAGTCATATCCAAGCATTGAAAATGCAAAAACGCTATTTGGGAAACATGAATCAAAGGTACATTGGTATGCGTGCGAACAGCATTTGCAATGCAGTCTGCCGAGCAAATGCCACGTGGTCTCTCTCACAAGACTTAAGATGTTTTTCTTATCTAAAAACTGTTAGATCGATGGCAATTTATGACTTTAGTATATAAAATACATATAATTAAGTTTTGAAATCGTTTTCTATTGTTTGGAAAGCATATACTCAGATTTAATATTTTGGATTTTTGTTCTAATTTTTTTCTTGAAAACAGAAGTTTGAAGTTCAGGAAAATAGCGTTTTCTTTCCATTTATTCCTTGAAATATAAGATGTGAGTCGAATTAAAAAAAAATGTTTTAGCAAGGTTTAAATTCTAACATCTATTTGGCGTGTCAAACCACTGCACAACGTCCCGGGCATTCGAGATGGCTCTTGCTAGAAGCTCATAATATCAGCTAACAAATTCAAAAGGAAAAAAAATTAAAATACCATTCAAGGAATTTATCAATTTCTTACTTTATGAAGCCAAACTCCACAATATGAAGATAGTTGTTTGGTAGTGAAAATGACCCTATGTGTTGCAATCGCAAGTCTCCTAGAGTATTCTACTATCAACTTATGGTCTATAAAAACTCAAAAGGAATAATTTAAACAATGATTTATAAATGACAACACATCATGATGCTCAGAACCAAAGAAATGTCGTAAATGAGTCTGTCGTTAGGCTTAGCATTCCTGAATTTGTCCAGTTAGCATTCAAGTCAAGAAGTTCTACAAAATAAAACTGAGAAAATCTCAACAATTTTTCCAATATTTGAAAAAATCTAATCGATGAGAAAAATTCAAAATAAGATATTTCAATTCAACGTTAAAATACCACTTTCACAACAACCACGTTCAACTCGTTTTTTTTAAATAATTCGTTTATTTGACACGGCTCATACCTCCCGTTCAAGTCGTATTTGATTTTATTTTGATGAAATTGTCTCAAAAAACTTCGCAAAAATGATGAACTGTGAAATCTCTTTAAAAAATTTCGAGGAATGTGAATCAATCGGGGCCAGATACGGATATTTTACCTCAATATTCTGAACACACCAACTGTTTTTTTTAAACTCTACGTTGAAAACCTGGACTAGTCTAGATATGCCCATGCCATCTGAAATATTTTTCCTAGATTGATTGGCTTTATTCAGATTTTATCAGTCCTTCATAAGTAACTTACTGTATACATATTGGAGAAATTTTTTAAGTGTTCAGTTTACTTACAAAATATGTTAGTTTAAATTTCATCAAAGGGATTTAATGTTCATAAAAAAGAGAAAGTTCAAACCACTCGAGTACATAATTCGTTGCTGAATCGGTTCTCCTGATGAATGTTTGGTTGTCATTCATAAACCAATGATTCTTGTTCATGTATGTATGTATGTATGTATGGGTCCCCCATCGGTAGCAAGGTCCTGCCTATGTCTGTGTGGTTGGCCCGAAGGCTTCCACGGCCGATGGTTCGTCGAGGGAAGACATCCAACCCTCAGAAACCTACAATGGTTGGCTACCACTCCGCTTGTAAAAGTTTCTTTGGGTTATCCCCAGATGCATTCCCTCTGGAAAATAAATAAATTCAATTAAATAGATTAGTTGAAATATATAAAAGTTGAAAGAAGAATATAACAATTTTAAAAAATAATATGCAATAATGTATAACAGCTAAGATAAATATGAAAATAATGGATAATATGAACATATGCTGAAAAGTATGAATAAATGTATAAACCATCATAAATACGAAATATGTAGTGAGCAGTAATTGAGAAATAATAATATATTATTGATAATTTGAAAGGAGACATCCACTGTGAAATGGAGTAATCACTATAACCCGTTAACACCAATAACGTTTCATACAAAATGAAATTCCCGCTTAACATTCCGCAACTAAAGTTTTCCGAAACAACGAAATTGAATAAATAACTAATCATTATACTATCTCATGAATTGTACCGATGGTGTGTACGATTGCGATGAAAGTAGTGATATTTTCATTATGGAAAAAATACAAATTTTATTTATTCCAATAACATCTTAAATAGTTTAACGGGCTTTTTTTCTAATACTTACAATTGATTTAACGCTTTTTGAAAAATGTTATATAAAATAGCAGTGAAACATTTTGAATATGAGAAAAAAATATCAATAATAAGACTTTGAATAAGTGTTTACAGAAACTTTAGATTCGTAGAAAGAATTTTGTGAAACATGGATTATAACAGTCGTTTGAATTATTTCTTTATGTTTTTCATATCTCTGCGTTTATGATTTTATATGAAGCTTAACCAAACTGCATGAAATAATGAAAAAAATATTCTAAGAAAATAGAACCAATTTGAATGAATAAACACATTTGACAGAAGATTTTAAAGGGTTAATAGCAAAAGCAGGCTGAAGAAATTTTCACAAAAGAAAACTTCTAATATTATCCAAGTTTTTGTTGGATGAATTTTACATAATAAAATTTTTTTATAGAAATATTTAAAAATGTACTTTACTAAATAAACGTAAAATTAGCTTTATGAGAGGTTGTAAGACTTTTTTTTTGTTTCGATTATAGTCGTTTTACCATATTTAAGGCATTCGCGACTTTAGGTTGTAAGACGATTTGATTTGCTGATCTCGACCTATTAATTTGATCTTCAAGCAATGCAATGAAAGAAAATTATTAGCAAATCTTGGTGAAACCTAAACAAATTTATTAATTCAGAACTGCTGAATAATGAGAAATTTATTCCTGAAGAACATCAATTAGAATAGAATATTTTTTTTCCCTTGCGAATGTTCGAAATACCTGAATTTCAACCTGAAAATAAAGCTTTAATTATTTTCCCTTTCCCCAACTTCACGATACTTGGCAAATTGGCAGTCCCACAAATGCTCCGTCGATGCCTGTTTAGCCAAATTTTCGATCGAAGCAAGCCGTGTCTGCTCGGTCTGCTCGAATTCAAAACGCACTCACACCCACAAACCTACATCAAATCGGACTGCTCGACTTTCGTACACACCGGAATTCAAACCTTATATTCCTTCGCCTGGTCTCAATAATAAGCACAAATCCAAACATTTCACTAGGACCCAATCTTCCGTAACCTCGGATGCACCTCAAGCGCCTTCCATCCAGACTGAAAAGCATTTCAACACGCCCGACGAAAAGAAACTTGAAAATCGCTTCTGAAATTCACAACTATGCCGATTCGCGATGATACCCGTGAAAATAACAATTAATATCACCATTCATTCTCGGTTTTCGCCTCGTTCATCTCTTTCACAACTGGACAATTAAGAATGCATTCTCATAAACTACAACCAAACACATCTTCAGAAGCTAAGAAAATACAGAAAAACATCTAGTCTAGTCTAGGAGAACACGACCGTACCCGACAAGTGCTCGAACCGAACTGATAAACCAATGATTCTTGTTCATACACAAATATTCCGAAACAACCTGAGGTGTTTATAATCATCATTTTGTTTAAATGATTAAAAAAATTTTAAAAATTAAAAAAAAATTGCGAAAATTCTGGACTTCCAACTTTTTGAAATGAAAACTTATTTTGTGCTTCCCTTCCAACCAAATTTCATCAATAATGTTTTCAAAAGCCTAATTGTTGTATGAGTGAAGCCCGGTGTTCCATCGTCGCATAGAACTTTACGTTCAGCTGACGTCATTCTGTCAGTGGCCTTATATTCAGTATAGCCAACGATTCTGTTAACTGTCAATTGAGCATTGTTGTTAAAGATCTATTGCACATTGCTGGTGGTCAAGAAACGGATCATCGAAATGGCAAACAATTGGTACAGCGCCCAAATAATTGGAGCACCGCAGTGAGTACTTTGCATGCATTTTGCACACATTAATGAAAGTTCCATAGAAAAAACATATTTTTGTTGAACTCTAAGCAAGTTTGCAAGTAAATTCTTCAAAGGATGTTCTATGGTGCACTCAACAGGAAGGTTGGAAAGTTGAAAAAAAGGGTAAACCATGCCTTAGGTGCCAAGGTTGGGTATATTTACCCTATATCTAATATTTCGCGTGGAAAAAAAATTCCATAGTCGTCATATTTCCAAGAATAAACGTTAAAAATACAAACATTAAGGGGGGGGGGGTAGGGTCTAACACTTTCAAAAAATCGATTTTTTTATTTTTTTATTTTCTTATTGTAAAACATTTCAAGAATGTTGTGTCAAATTTTCAAGTCAATTGAAGCAAAACTGTAGAAGTTATAGGCCTTTATCTCCTCCTATCTAATACTGCAAGAAAGCAAGAGCAGAAACTTCAAACGCGTTTTTCTCGAAAGCGCATTTTTAAAGTCCGTGGACATCGTCATTTGAAAACTACTTATCCGATTCTTTTCAAATTTGGAACATAGTTTCTACATATAAAATACCAGACCCCAACGTTTTTCTTTTTTGATTTTTTTACTTTGGGGAGATTTTATAGTTGAAAAATGGCGGATTTTTAAGTGAAAAATCGTAGTTTTTACTTCAAACAGCCACAAAAATTTCATAAAAATATTTTTAAGTTAAATAAAAACGTTGGGGTCCAGAAAAACATCTATTAAAAATATTTTGCTCTGATTTTTTGAATTCAGATGATTCTGTGCTGAGATATAGTGTCCACCGCAAATCCTGTTTTCTAAAAGGTATCCTCGAAAGTGCTCCGTCACCGGCTCATTTTTTAATATTTTTCTACGAAAAAAATACTAAATGTTCTTTTAACAATGCTTTGTATAATGCAAAAAATTTGAATACATTTGTTTGAACGATAGCTCTAGAAAAAAATCGTGAAAATGGTGTTTTTTTATACCCGTTAGACCCTACCCCCCCCCTTAACGTTTTGAAAATGTGAAAAATCTGAAAAAAAAAATCGTTTATGCAATTTAATGTTGAAAATTGAATATTTCGACACAGAAAACAGGATCTAGAGTGTTTTTTTTTTCAGCACTGAATTCAGTGTCGAAAAGTACATTCCACGACCTACTTGATCAAACATTTTCATGGGAGTCCTTCGAATTAGCATAAAATTGTATTTTTGTTTAATTTTAACTGTATATTATTATTTTTACTGGTTTATGTTTTACTAGTGTTCCATATCTGGTACCTGTTCAATAACTAGTGCTTCTACACTACATGCCGGTGAGATAATATTGCTGAAGTTTTCAATACCTGTAAAGAGATAGAAGAGAGAGCGATTAGTTTTAATATAATTTTAAGCGTGTTTATCTAAATTATAATTAAACTTTCCCTAAGGAGATATAGCGTATATAGGTTCAACGTTCAGTTTGAAGTAAAATCACTGTGAGAAAATATGAATCTTTGTTTACGATTGTCATTACTTTGCAGTTTGAGAAATGACGCTTAATACTTATGAGGCGAATAAGTGAATTGAAAACTTATCAAAAACTGGTAGTTGAGATAATAATTTCAAAAACGAGTTTCATCAACACAATTTAACTTTTTTTTGTTCTAATGATTTATGAACTTGTTTTCATCAATTTGGCGTCGTAAAAACTAAACAGATGTTCCGTTAACGAATCTTTTAACGAAAAATGAAAACTGAAGTACATTCATCAGTATTTCATATCGAATGTTTTTAGATCGAAAATCCAGTCTCTCGAAGTTGCAAAAAATTGAGTTTTATTAACTCAATGATAATACTTCATCATACGTTGAAAACACTTTCGTTATAATGAGGATTACTGAAATTATTTGAATTTATTCTACGGTCTGTAATAACGACAAATTCTGATAAAAATTCCACGATTTATCTGGCACTCAAAATTCAAGGGCTAAAAATCGCATCACAAGCAGGAAGCTGCAAAAAATCATCGGTACTTAATTTATAATCCCAAACACAAGCTGCTTTTTGAGCGCTGTCAAAATCATAACTCTGCATCGTACTAACCCTTCCGTTACGGGTGGTTTTTACAACGTTGGATGAAATTTTAATTAGACTCTGGGAGCAGTAACTCGATCCTTAAAAGTCATGGGGGGAGAAAAGTGCCACCACGGTTTTGTATACTAATGTGAATTTGAAATTTCCCAAAGTGGGCCAAACTGTGGAAGTTTGATTAAAACGATCGTTCATGCTAGGCCCTCGCATCAACAGGAACAGAACCAGCAAAAGAAGAGTTTAAAAAACGGCTCTGTAGGAACTTTAACGGAATTTAAATTCTCAATTTGAATTTTTCAAACAATTGTTATAAACTTATTTTGAATTTTAAGAGAACAATTGAGAATTATTTAAATTTTTTTTTAAATGTTCATGCACTGCAACGGAGATTTAATGAGTTCCGAGCGTTAATAATTCACCCAACAATTACACAACTCAGCGTTTCCAACGATATGGTAGGACAAAACTCCAGATGTCTGACTGCTCGCCCAACTGACTGACTGACTGACTGAGAAAAGTTTTTCATAATCCACTCCAAGACCCTAGAATAGGGCTGACGGCTGTCAGGGCGGGAATTCCGGCCCGAAACTTTTGCAATTAAAGTTAGAGCTTCTTGTTTTCCGTTTTGCTACGCCAGCGATTGCTGCTGCTGCCTCACTATTAGGTACGTATTGGTTGAAATGCTTCATTGAACTGGATTCTTCCTGAAGAGTAATTTTGTAGATCTCTTCACCTCTGGACTGGGAAGCCAGTCTGTACAACTGTTTTGCTTTTGTGTGTGTGTTGGTATGAATAAGATTTCTCTCGGACAATTTTTTGTTTCATAACAAAACGAAAAACAGCTTGCTAGAATCATAATTGAGACGCTTTACAACAGCTGCAAGGAAAAAGTTTTAAGAAATGTGATCATTATTTGACTGTGTCACTGTTTTGCATTTAGGCTGAAACTTAGGCCGTTAGTTTTTTAATTGAATTTTTGCATTGGGACGGATGTACTTTTTATTGTCAAAAGAGCAAGGTAGAACGCAATTAAAATCAACATTGAGACTTTTCAAAATACATTTGTTTCGACTAAGAGTTAAAGAAAAGAATTAAAGAAAAAAATTGAATAACGTTTGGAAAGAGTCATGAAAGTACAAAAAAAAACATTAAAAAACAGAAAAAATGAGTCAAAAATAATCATAAAGACTCAAAAACGTGAAAAAAAAATCAAAAAAGAATTATTAATGATCCAAAAATTTCAAATAGAGTACTTAAGTATCAAAAAGTGTCAAACAATGATGAAATTTCAAAAACAATTTTAAAGGAGTCCAACAGGAGAAAAATACATGGTAAAATAAAGAATCGGAAATATTCAAAATTCATTTTTTTCAAAAAAAAAAAAAACATTGAAAACAAAGTTGAAAAAAGTATATAAGAGTATAAAATATCCAATTTATGTTAAAAAATAATCATGAAGGAATATGAAAGGGTAAAACCCCGATAAAAGATTTTCAAATAGTGAAACAAAAGTAATAAAATAAAAAAAACAATCTGAAAATATTCAAAAATGAATCTACAATAAAAAAAAATTTTTTTAATGGAAAAAAATTGTAAAAAGAGATTAGAAAAGTTTCAAAAAGGAAGTAAAAAAAGGGAATTAAGTTAAAAAATAATAACGTGAAGAAGCAAAAATGAAAGGCTGAAAAAATTCAAGCATAAATCAAGAACAGTCCAAACAAAGTTCAAAAAAACATGCGAATATGAAAAAAAAGTCAAAAGATTGTAAATATTAAAAAAAAGATTTCAAAAAAATTAAAAAAGATGATACAGAATCAAAATAGCTTCGAAAACTAGGAAAAAATAATTGAATATTCGAATAAAATTCCTGTAACAAGAAAACTTTGAAAAATTAATTTAGAAAAATATTAAATAGGAGTCAATTTTTATTCAAAAATGAATTATAAAATTCGATAATGTCTAAAAAAGATAAAAATATATCAGCCTGGAAATGCACCAAACAAAAAAAAACCTCTAAAACATAGTTACCGAAAAAACAACAACAAAGAATGAAAAAATCATATAAAAATTAAAAAAAAAATTGTATCGAGTTAAAATATTCATTTAAAGAAAAATATAATAAAAATTCCTAAAAACAGCTTAAGTGTACTTGAAAGATTGAAAAAAACAAACAAGAAAACTTGAAAAGTTTTATTGCAATCAAAAATAAATCAAAAGAAAGTCAAATAATAGTTAACAAGGATTGAAAATTAGTAAAAAAGAATTAAAAATCGGGAAATGACACAGTCGAACAAGAGTTCATAAAAATTAGAACAAAATATCAAAACAACAAGAATCCACAGCTAGTGGTAAAGAAAAAGGTGCAAAAAGTCATTGTTGTTGAAAAAGTTAAAAATGAAAATATTTTCAAAAAAGTTTCATTTACAAACAAAATTAAAAATGATTCGAGTAATAGGGAAGATGAGGGCATAACGAGCACCCGAGGCATAATGAGAAGTCCATTTTTCTACATAAGTATGTATTTTCTTAAACAAATTTTCATGAGGACTTGTTTCGTACTACCTATAGTATTAATTTTTCACCAAAAAAGAAATATCCTTTTCATATTTACAGAAATATAAAATAATAACCAGCTAGGTTTTCAAGTGACGAAAATATTATAATTTTTGAGCACCACCAAATAAGCTTTTATGACCTTTAAATCATCTTGATCTGAAATGTACGCACTGCAACATGATCTACACATTGTTTCTAAATTTTCAGCATCATAAAATTTTTGATTTTTCACTTTAATCAATTGTAAAACGCGTTTCTACTTTAATTTGTTCACTAGAGGCGAACAGAGCACTTTCAATGAAGGCATATTGAGCATTTTCTGTCGGAGAATCTAGCAGCGAATTCAACTCGATGAAGTCAACTGAATAATAGAGCTACAGCTTGACTTGTATCGTCTGACGATTTGGCCTATTGGTTAGATGTCGGAGAGGTAATCAGTAGACTCGAGTTCGATTCCTGTTCGAGGGGAAAAAAACAAAACACCAGAAACATAATGTATGAACATGTGTTAATTCTTTGAATTCTACAAACAGACCTAGATTATTTTGTTTTTGCTTTGTTTGATGAATCTACGCCTCACCGTTTAGTGCAATCATGATCATAAATGATAAATGAAAAAAAAAAAAATCACCTCCACCAGGAATCGAACTCGAGCCTACTGATTATCTCTCCGACATCTAACCAATAGGCCAAATCGTCAGACGATACAAGTTGAGCTGTAGCTCTATTACTCAATTGACTTCATCGAGTCGAATTCGCTGCTAGATTCCCCGGCAGAAAATGCTCATTATGCCTTCATTAATGTTGCTCATACTGCCTCGGGGGGTTTCTCATTATGCCTCTACAGTGACTGGTTTTCAGCTTTCGGCAAAATTTTTTAAAATGCATCTTTAAACGTTTTTATCTACTTTTTCAAGTTTCATATAATTAGACAATAGACTATTTGAGTGTCGGAACACGAAACAATGATGTAATTCACATATTACAGCTGTTCTCTATGGTTAAATAAGCATTTTCCTTAAGGTGCCCATTATGCCCTCATCTCCCCTATTCAATTAAAATATATCAAACGAAAAAGCTTAAAAAGATTAAATAAGTAAAAAAAAAATCAACAGGAAAGAGAGAAAAGATAAACAACATAAAAGTATATTTAAAAAAAAAATCAAAAACAAACAGGTAAATATCAAACAGAACAGATAGGAAATCTTTTTAAAAAATTAAAACGGGATAAATTTATTTAAAAAACACCAAAAGATAACTAAAAAAAGAAATTAAAAAAAAAGTCAAAAAACAACGTCAAACTATCGTCATTAATGGAAACTTGTTGAAAGGAGTAACAGGAGTTGACAACCCGCATGGAGCAGTATCATACAATAACGATACCCATTATCTTCTTCCCAAGACACTCTTTCTAGTTTTTGGATTATTGAAGAACGATTATAGTAATCGTTTTTTCATGAAATGGAATCGTTTAGACACAAATAACGATACAGGGAACGGGTTGTTAAGTAAATAAACGATTCATTTTTTTGGCTTTTTTCTTTTCCAAAACGGCCGTGACCCGGATCATATGATACGTGTAATCTTTACTTTATGATCTTTCTAGTAAATGATGACGATAGAACGTATCTTTAAACAATAATAAAAAGACACAAAATAATCTAGGCGGGACGATTCGTGGTATGATTGCGAATTAATAGTAATATAAATAAGTCTGGTAATAAAAATATAAAATATTTGTATTTATTTTTAAATTTTATTTTAGTCATTTTTAAGTTGTTACATTCTTATCTTTTCGTTTCAACACTATAAGTAAATATTTTTAAATTTGGTTTACATATCAGAGCATCACGTTTATCAACTTTTTCTCCAGATTCATGTCACAATTTTTTGATCTGATTTAAAAAACAATAATTTCACATTTTCATAATGGATGGCGATGGATTATGAAGACTAGAACGAGTAAAAATTGTCAAAAATAGTGGCGCATGAAGAATAGAAAAGAAAGGTAGCTCCAAATGGTTCACTGCATTATGGACTTGGACTAGACAGTGATTTGGCCACTGGTGGTTTACCCTCCTTCGAAGTTGCAGCTAGTGTAAAATCACCACTCAACCCAGAATATTGTCTATGATCCGTACCTTTTCTCTCTTGGTAAACTCATGTCCTGTAGCGTCTAGATGTCCGACATCGTTGCGATTGTCTAGATATGAGAAACCGAAAACCAAATCCGAATCGTTAACCTGAAAACAAAATAATTTAAGAGGCAACTATAAATGTGCACATTTACGGACAATCTTCATCCGACAGGCAATATGGTATAGGTACTCACCTTCCGAGCTGGAATCTGTGCTGCGAGTGATGGTCCGGAAGAAAGCTGATGCTTCTAAATTCTTTAAGGGCCTGTTCCTCCGGTTCTATTCCCCGCATGCAAATAATAGTCTGCGATTTTCTTCCGGCTGAAATGGAACAATTATTGAAGTAACATCCGGAACAACCATAAACTGCTACCTCCGCCATTGTTTTTACGCTGCTTGAAGCACCTGCTCCTCCGGTTCTGCGATTCCAGGGCAAAGGAATGCTTTATGGGGACACAGCTTTCTGTACCGACCGATGTAGTTTGAGCACGCATTTTTTAATTGCGATTCACGGGTTTTAACATTTTAAAAACATTTATTTTCCAAATATTTTCGCTGGTTAATAAAATGATGCGAGAAAGTCGAAAAGTTAAGACACACTGACGCTTCACTCGAGACACATTACATTCAGATGCGCGAAAATTTCAATTTTTTTCAGGATCATTAATCGTATCTTTCAGGAATCCTTTTTTATCGTTCCCAGCAAAGGCGTCATTAGCAAAGTCGCAAAACCTATCGTGACGATTAATGTAATCAGAACCGAATATTTCAGACGATTAGGTGAACAGTATTGGATTATGCGGGAAAGGTATGAAAAGTTAAAAAGCAACAGCGTAACACAAGAAGTGTTAACAAAATACTGAAAATGCTACAAACATATGAAAAGCAATAAAAAAATGAGTAATGATGAATAATATTAAATAATAAAAGTAAAAAATTTAAAACCATAAGACAGGTCAAACAGAGAATTGAACAGTAAGAAAAGAACAAGTAACATTTTAATATTGTTAAGAAAGAGCTCTTAGAAATTAAAAAAAAAATCTCAAAAGAAATCGATAACCTTTGATAAATATGATAAGAGTTAAAAAGATTCAAAGATAGATACAGGATTAAGAAAATATTGGAGTCTTATTCCAAAAAGTCTAAAGTGAACTAAAAAAAATCCAAAACTGTTGTCTCAAAAATAGAATAAAAAATCTCGAAGGGATCAAAAACCTATGATAAACATGACAACCATTAAAAAGATTCTTGGTAACGTAAAGGAATAAAAAATATAGGAGTCTTACTTCAAAAAGTCTGAAGAAAACTTAAAAAAATCTATGATAAATAAGAAAAAAGTAATCCAAAATGGTCGTAGGAGTGTAAAAAAAATCTATCCTACCTACCTACCTAAGGGTCCAGCGCCGATTGACCGGCGCATAGGGCTGAGATAAAAGATCTCCACTGCTGGCGATCCGGAGCCAGCGTCTTCACTTGCTGCCAGCCGAGGTTCTCGTCAACTGTGCGGATTTCAGCGGCTAGACTTCGCCGCCACGAGCTTTTGGGCCTGCCTCTTCTTCGATGCCCATCTGGATTCCAGTCAAGCGCCTCTCTGCAAATCTCGTTTTCATCTCTTCGCAGCGTGTGCCCAATCCATCTCCACTTACGTTCCCGAATCTCGATTTCTAGCGCCTTTTGATGACACCGGCGATGAAGTTCAACGTTTGAGATCCAGTTGCCAGGCCACCAAGCGCGGATGATGTTCCGCAGGCAGCGATTCACAAAAACTTGCAGTTTTCGCGTCGTCACCGCATATGTGCACCAAGTTTCACACCCGTACAGCAATACGGATTTGACGTTTGAGTTGAAGATTCGGATCTTAGTTCGTAGAGAGATCTGGCGTGACCGCCAGATGTTTCGGAGACTCGCAAACGCAAATCGGGCTTTTCTGATCCGGGTTTCGATGTCCTTCTTGGTCCCACCATCAGGCGTAATCTGGCTACCAAGATACTGGAAGCACTCCACTGTCTCAACCTGTTGTCCAGCTACCACGAAATTGGAACGATTTTCTGTATTGATTTCCATCGACTTGGTCTTTCCGACATTGATTTTGAGACCTGCTGCCTTGGAGCTTTCGGTGAGGTCGTCGAGTTTGCTCTGCATGTCTTGTTGTGTTTGGGCGAGCAAAACAATATCGTCTGCCAGGTCAAGGTCGTTTAGTTGCTCCATGGTTGAAGGATTCCACGGCAATCCTCGGTTTGGTCTACAGTCAATCGATCCAGTCAAGATCTCATCCATTACGATGAGAAAAAGCAGCGGTGACAAAATACATCCTTGTCTCACTCCAGCAGTTACCGGGATTGGTTCGGACAAGACACCGTCGTGCAAGACCTTGCACGAAAATGCCTCGTACTGTGCTTCGATGAGATGGACTAGTTTCTCTGGGACCCCTCGTCGTCTAAGAGCAGCCCAGATGTTTTCGTGGTTCAGTCGGTCAAATGCTTTTTCGAAATCAACGAACACCAGCAGAAGAGAGTCCTGGAATTCGTTGATTTGTTCCAGTATTATTCGTAGCGTTGTGATGTGGTCCACACATGATCGTCCGGATCGGAATCCAGCTTGTTGCCGTCGGAGTGTAGCGTCGATTTTCTCCTGGATCCTGTTCAGGATCACTTTGCAGAGTACTTTGAGGGTTGTACAGATCAAAGTTATGCCACGCCAGTTACCGCACTCTGTTAGGTCTCCTTTCTTTGGGACCTTTACGAGGATACCCTGCATCCAGTCGGCCGGGAATGTTGCAGTATCCCAAATGTCAGCGAATAGACGGTGCAACATTTGTGCTGACAAGGCAGGGTCGGCTTTGAGCATTTCAGCAGGAATGCAATCGATTCCAGGCGCTTTGTTGGATTTCATGTCCTTGATTGCCGCTTCTATTTCAGCCAGCGAGGGCGCTTCCGAGTTGACGCCATTAATGCGACTTACTGTGGGCGCCTCGAGCTGCGGGTTCTGTTGGCCATTGCTATTTGTAACTCGAAAAAGTTGATCAAAATGCTCAGTCCAACGCTTGAGCTGATCTGTTCGATCTGTCAGCAGCTGACCTGCTCGGGTTTTCAGCGGCATTCTTGCATTAGTCCTTGCACCACTAAGGCGGCGAGAAATATCATATAATAATCGGATATCTCCAATGGCGGCGGCTCTTTCTCCCTCTTCGGCTAGGGAGTTTGTCCAGGCTCTCTTGTCTCATCTACAAGCTCGTTTAACTGCCTTTTCCAGCTCCGCATATCGTAAGCGGGCGGCTGCTTTGGCTGACCCGGTACATGCCTGCTCAATTCCGACTTTCGCCTTTCTCCGATCATCGATCATCCTCCAGGTTTCATCCGACATCCATTCACTTCGTCTTCCACAAACTTTACCGAGAGTACCATGGCTCGTCGTGATAAAGGCATTCTTGATTCCACACCACTGTTCTTCGACTGTTCCGTCTGTCGGCAATTCCGAGGCTCGGGATTCTAGCTGTTCAACGTATGCCCTTTTCACCTCTGGATTCTCCAACCGGCGGACGTCGTATCGACACCCGACTTTCTCCTCGCGCCGTTGGACACGCGCAACTCTCAGTCGTATCTCGCCAAGGACGAGGTGATGGTCAGATGCAATGTCTGCGCTTCGTTTGTTGCGGACATCAAGAAGGCTCTAAATCTATCGAATATCATAAAAAGGTTTAAAAGAAGTTAATTAATGTCCAAAAAGGGTAAGAATGTTAGTTGAAGGTCGAGATTTGAAAATGAAGGGTAGAGAGTCGAGGGTTAGAACTCAGGAGTCGAAATTCGAGAGTCGAGTGCCAAAAATTCAGATTCAAGAAATTTGATTCTTACTTCAAAAACCAAAACAATAGTTAAAGATTTGGCTAGGTTAAGACTCGAGAATGGAATGTCGATTGTATATAGTTGAGAGTCGATTATCGACAATTGAGAGTCGATAATCAATAATCGAAGTTGAAAGCTAAAAACCGAGAATTCACACTCAAGATTGGTATGTCGAAAAGCGAAAATCGAGAGTTGAGAATCAAAAGTAGAGAGTTCAGAAATGTAAAGCGAAAGTCAAGAATTGAAAGTCGAGAGTGGAGTGTCGAGAGTGAAAAGTTGAGAGTCGAGGGTCAAAATAAAGAGCTGGGAGTCGAGAGTTGATAGTCGATAGTCAAGAGTTTATAGTCGAGAGTCGAGAGTCGAGAGTCTTTTGTTGAGAGTCGAAAGTCTAGAGTCTTGGGTTGAGAGTCGAAAATCGATTGTAGAGAGTCGAGAGTCAAGATTCGAGAGTCGAAAGTTTAGAGTCGTCAGTCAAGAGTATTTCGAAAATTAAAACCGAGAGTTCAGAGTTGTATAGCAGGACTCAAAAATTGAAAGTCGAGAGTCGAGAGTTGATTGTCGAGAGCCAAGAGTTTTAGCCGAAAATCAAGAGTTAAGAGTTGAGAGTCGAGAGACAAGAGTCTAGAGTCGAGAGTCGAAAGTAGAGAGTTAAGAGTCGAGGGTCGAGAGTCGAGAGTCGAGAGTCGAGAGTCGAGAGTCGTGTTTCAAAAGTTGAGAATCGAGAGTCGAGAGTTTAGAATTGAGAAGCAAGACTCAAGAATTAAAGTTGAGAGTCGATTGTCGAAAGCCTAGAGTCGATGCCGAAAGTCGAGAGTCGAATGTCGAGCTTCGATAATCGAGAGTTGATAATCGAGAGTGAAGAGTCGAGAATCGAGTGTCGAGAGTCGAGAGTCGAGTGTCGAGTGTCGAGAGTCGAGAGTCGAGAGTTGAGAGTCGAGAGTGGAGAGTCGAGAGTCGAGAGTCGAGAGTCGAGAGTCGAGAGTCGAGAGTCGAGAGTCGAGAGTCGAGAGTCGAGAGTCTAGAGTCGAGAGTCGAGAGTCGAGAGTCGAGAGTCAAAAGTTGAGGGTCGAGAGTCGAGAGTCGAGAGTCGAGAGTCGAGAGTCAAAAGTTGAGAGTCGAGAGTCGAGAGTCGAGAGTCGAGAGTCGAGAGTCGAGAGTCGAGAGTCGAGAGTCGAGAGTCAAGAGTCGAGAGTCGAGAGTCGAGAGCCGAGAGTCGAGAGTCGAGAGTCGAGAGTCAAAAGTTGAGGGTCGAGAGTCGAGAGTCGAGTGTCGAGGGTCGAGAGTCGAGAGTCGAGAGTCGAGAGTCGAGGGTCGAGAGGCGAGAGTCGAGAGTCGAGAGTCGAGAGTCGAGAGTCGAGAGTCGAGTGTCGAGTGTCGAGAGTCGAGAGTCGAGAGTCGAGAGTCGAGAGTCGAGAGTCGAGAGTCGAGAGTCGAGAGTCGAGAGTCGAGAGTCGAGAGTCGAGAGTCGAGAGTCGAGAGTCGAGAGTCGAGAGTCGAGAGTCGAGAGTCGAGAGTCGAGAGTCGAGAGTCGAGAGTCGAGAGTCGAGAGTCGAGAGTCGAGAGTCGAGAGTCGAGAGTCGAGAGTCGAGAGTCGAGAGTCGAGAGTCGAGAGTCGAGAGTCGAGAGTCAAGAGTCGAGAGTCGAGAGTCGAGAGTCGAGAGTCGAGAGTCGAGAGTCGAGAGTCGAGAGTCGAGAGTCGAGAGTCGAGAGTCGAGAGTCGAGAGTCGAGAGTCGAGAGTCGAGATTCAAAAGTTGAGGGCCGAGAGTCGAAAGTCGAGAGTCGAGAGTCAAAAGTTGAGAGTCGAGAATGGAGAGTCGAGAGTCGAGAGTCGGGAGTCGAGAGTCAAGAGTCGAGAGTCGAGAGTCTAGAGTCGAGAGTCGAGAGTCGAGAGTCGAAAGTCGAGAGTCAAGAGTCGAGAGTCGAGAATCGAGAGTCGAGAGTCGAGAGTCGAGAGTCGAGAGTCGAGAGTCGAGAGTCGAGAGTCGAGAGTCGAGAGTCGAGAGTCGAGAGTCGAGAGTCGAGAGTCGAGTGTCGAGAGTCGAGAGTCGAGAGTCGAGCGTCTTGGGTTGAGAGTCGAGAGTCGGGGGTCGAGAGTCGAAAGTTGAGAGTCAAGAATCGAGAGTATGTCGATAAACGAAATTCGAGAGTTAAGAATTAAGAGTCGAGAATTCAGAGTTGTAGAGCAAGACTCGAGAAATGAAAGTCGAGAGTCGAGTATCGATTGTCGAGAATCAAGAGTCGAAGCTGAAAATCAAGAGTTGAGAGTCAAAAGTTGAGAGGCAAAAGTCTAAGGTCGAGAGTCGAGAGTCAAGAGTCGAAATTCCAGAGTCGAGAGTTGAAAGTTGAGAGGCAAGTCTAGAGTCGAGAGATGGGAGTAAAGAGTCCAGAGTCAAGAGTCAAAAGTCGATAGTCGAAAGTTTAAAGTCTATATTCGAGAGTCGAGAGTCGAGAGTTGAGATTCCAGGGTTGAGAGTTGAGAGTCGATAGTCGATGTCGAAGTCGAGAGTCAAAAGTTGAGGGTCAAGAGTCGAGAGTCAAAAGTTGAGGGTCGAGAGTCGAGAGTCGAGAGTCGAGAGTCGAGAGTCGAGAGTCGAGAGTCGAGAGTCAAAAGTCGAGAGGCAAGAGTCTAGAGTCGAGAGTCTAGAGTCGAGAGTCGAGAGTCGAGAATCAAGAGTCGAGAGTCGAGAGTCGAGTGTCGAGAGTCGAGTGTCGAGAGTCGAGAGTCGAGAGTCGAGAGTCGAGTGTCGAGAGTCGAGAGCTGAGAGTCGAGAGTCGAGAGTCGAGAGTCGAGAGCTGAGAGTCGAGAGTCGAGAGTCGAGAGTCAAGAGTATGTCGAAAACGAAAATTGAGAGTTGAGAATCAAAGAATCGAGAGTTCAGAGTTTTGAAGCAAGACTAAAGAATTGAAAGTCTAGAGCTGGGAGTCGAGGGTTGAAAATCGATAATCAATAGTCGATAGTCGATAGTCAAGAGTCGAGAGTCGAATGTCGAGAGTCGAGATTCAAATGTCGAGAGTCGAGAGTCGAATGTCGAGAGTCGAGAGTCGAATATCGAATTTCGAGAGTCGAGAGTGAAGAGTCGAGAATCGAGAGTCGAGAGTCGAGAGTCGAGAGTCGAGAGTCGAGAGTCGAAAGTCGAGAGTCGAGAGTCTAGAATCGAGAGTCTAGGGTTGAATGTCGAGAGTCGAATGTTGAGAGTCAAGAGTGAAGAGTCGAGGATCGAGAGTCGATAGTCGATAGTTGCGAGTCGAAATTCAAGATTCGAGTGTTACAAGTCAAAAGCCTGATATCGATAATGGAAAGATGAAAATCGAGGTCTAATAGAGACAAAAGTCACGAGTCGAGAGTCGAGATTTGTGAAAAGTTGAGAGCTGAGAGTCGATAATCGATTGTTGAGATTTGATTTTCGAATTTCTATTGTCAAAATCGACAGTTGAAAGCCGAGAGTTAGGAATCATAAGTCTATATAGTGTTGAGAGTTGACAGTCGAGAATTGAGAGCCGAGAGTCGATAGTTGAGAATCGAGAGTCAAAAGTCAACAAACGAGAGTAGAGAGTCCAAATTCGAGAGTCGAGAGTCGAGACTGATAATCGAAAAGTCCATTTTCGAGGGTTGATTCTCGAGGAGCGATAGGTCGATTGTTGAGAATCGATTATCGAAAGTCGATAGTCAAGAGTTCAGAGTCAGGAACCATGAGTCTAGAGTTGAGAGTTGAGAGTCCAAATGGAAAGTCGAGAGTCAAAAAGCGATAGTCGAAATTCGAGAGTCAAAAGTCTAGAGTCCAGAGTTAAAAGGATATGGGGAGTCCATTGTCAAGATATAATAAAAATGAACAGTGTTCGGCACAAAAGCGCTAATCCGTTAATCGCTGATTAGTCCGCTAACTTTTTGTTAGCGGTTTAATTTTGCCGCTAAGTTTTGATAAATATAGCGAATTAAAAAGTTCCGCTACTTTTTTGTTCCGCTAATTGAAGACCGCTAACTCCAAATATATTTGTATCAATCTCTCGAATTATTAGTGATAGAAAGAACTTTTTGTCATTAATCAAGTTGAGGTGACATTGGGCATCATTCTTTGGATTCACTGGAGGAATGCGTACTGAAATTAGAGGATTGATGAATTTAGTTTCATTTTCCCCTCTTTTAACACGCATCATTTACAGAAGAAGATAACAATAAAAGATTTATGATAAATGAGGATAATGTAATAATAATGCAAAAAAGAGATTGAATTGCACAAAAGATTGTTTGCAACAAAATTGTATACAACCTACTTTGCACAAAACCTATAAATCGATTAAATTTTGAACCAAAATTAAAAAAAAAAACATAGCTCCATCTTCCACATTCTATTTTTTGCTCTGGTAATTGTTCAATAATTCAGATTTTTTTTTTATTTGTAGAACACAGAGATGATACAATTCCCCTCTTAGACAGTTATGTTTTGCTGCTTGTAAAAAAAATCGATCAATTTAACGAATTTATCCAAATGAAATTCTTGAAACTTTATTTACTCCCGCTTGGGTAGTTGAAAAAATCAAAGGGGGGGGAGGGCGTAACAAAAAAAAAATTTGATATTTGTTCCGGCATAAATGTTGTTCAACGATTAGTGATTAGCGCTTTAAGCTTAAAGCAATAACTTTTTCGGCACATTTAGCGTATTGAATTAGCGATCGCTAACTTTGAATGAGTTAGCGATTTAACCAGCAGAGCTAATTTTTCAGTTAGCGATGCCGAACACTGAAAATGAAAAAAGGGTGAGGGAAAATCATACTGACAGTTCTCTAGATAAAATACGTCTTTTAGGAAAATATCGCCTTTCGTGACTAATCATGAAATTTATAACAAAATTAAAGTGCCTTCAGTTTAAAATTCAATAGAGTGGGAAATGTTACATTTCAAATTGTTTACCCTTTTACATAGTTCCTCCTCATGAAAATTTTGCAATGCTAGGAAAACGCCACAATGAATAAGTGATATCAAAATCACAGCTCAACAGGTACCCGATAACCCATTCACAACCTGTCACGCATATTTGTGCCACAGCTCGGGGCTATCAGGCACCAAGGCTCGCTTGAACCCGTCATGTAAACACTTGAAAACGCTCAATGTAAACAGAGTTTTATGCTTTCGTAAACAAGCCGGAATATTTTATAGGACCCCAATCGGCTTCGTGATGATATCAGTGCTACGATACACCCCATGGAATCACATGAGACTCACACTAAAGTACACACCCACCCACCCACGTGTTTGAAAAGTACACACATCCGAACATGTGTGTGTGTGGTTTGAGCCGTTTCCGTCTTATCTCTACATCCGGTCGCTGCTGGAACAGCTTCTGTGACGCTACATTAAACCCACCTTCATACGTTAACATTATTGGATCGGATTCCTACAAATAACGACATCAATACCGCGTCGAGACGATTCCTCCAAAATGTGTATCCTCTTTTGGAGAAGAGGTGACCCAGACAAGCAGCATCCCAATTTAACTCTCCTCCTTTACGAGATACTGTTATGAAAGTTCGGTTTCGGGGCGAATTGCTTATTCAAACATACGGAAACATCATATGAATTGGAAGAAATGGAATCCATTTCTTTCTGAAGCTTGAAGGAACAAACTGTGGTTCCGAATTTTAAAGTGCTTCCAAAAAAAACTTGATAATTTCACAAACTTTCAACGTTTTAACAAAAAATAATTTTATTTTTAAATTTCTAAAGATTGAATATCGATTTCAGTCGTCCGTAAAAAACCCTTTTGGTGTCAGCTCATTTTTATTTTATTTTGAAGTATAACCCTTTTCAAATTGTTTCTTTCCGTTTTGCCTTGGATCCCGACCCGTAAAAATCAATTATTCAAGAAAGATATTATCGATTCGGGTTGGTAGAGTTTCTAATATTCTCTTATCGAATATCATCTAAGAAATAGGAATTTTTAAACTTCAAAACACTGTTATTCAAGCTGTAAATGTCTTGCAAGGATTGCGCTTAACAGAAACCATATTGAAGATGTATTGGAATGACATCTTAAAATAAAATAAAGCCAATCCAATTCCACCATCGTCAAAGAACGAAATTGAATTTAGCTTTATTTTCGGGTACCAATTTTTTCCGCTCCACCAACTGTATGTGCCTAGTCATTCGTCGATGTTGTCGCGACAGAATATTCAACTGGGATGCTGCTGCTGCTTATTGATTGGTTCAATATTATGATGATCAATAAAAAGTTGAAGTGGTAGAATCGAAACCGATCGAAACTGGCAGTGATTTCAGGGGGAAATCCACCATCGCGTTCGTTTGTTTGCCGGATGATGTAATTTGGAAGATGATTGTCTTTCTGTAGGGTTTAGATTAGTGGAAAAATGGTTGAATTTGCGGTTCCATGGATTTCATTCGATTATTTCATCCAGTTGATTTGATTGAAAAACACTCAATTCAACGGAGGTAGAAAAGACACTCTTAATTGGAAAGTTAATCAATTGAGATACTGCTCTTCAATCTTTTGATTGATCTTACATCTGAACAGAAGAAATTGCGCGTTTCATGATTAAAGTTCTAATCGTCAAGAGCGTGGTCTATCAATATCATTGAAATAAGAAAAACTTGGATTTATAAAAAATCACGCCCTAAAGGGTCCAATGTAGGAACACTAACCCTATTTCCTTGTTTTTCGGTTTTCGGATTTCGTGATCAACTTCTTGATTGTACATTCAAATAAACAGCTAAACGTGTAACCTTATGGTAACCATGTTTTACAATGTTTCACTTTTTTCTGAATAGTTTATTTAATTTTAATGAGATTTTAGACCATTTCCAGCGTCAGATCAGTGGAAGTCACCATATTGGGTGGCGTCAGAGAACGAAATATGACTTCTATTTGTTTAGTCCTCTCACCTTATATGAATTTACAATACCTAATACCAGTTTCATTCGATTTTCAGTGATGTATGGCATTTTGAAGCTTAGCGTCTTGGATTTCAATATGGCTTCAGAATGCGAAATTCGACTTCTTCTAGATTCGCCTTTTCACCTACTATCAATTTTGTGGGAGTTTCATGAGACATCAGCCATTTACATCATTTTTTAGTGGAGCGGAAGCCGCCATCTTGGATTTCAAGAAGGTGTCAGAAAGTTAAGTTCGACTAGTACTCATTGAGTCCTTTTGACTTATACCCATATTTTTGGGGTTTCGTTCCTTTTTTCAGAGATTTATAGCATTTTTAACACGTTCGTCGCCACGCTCATTTTGGTAGTTTTGCTATTCGGGCCCAAAAATATTTTCAGAGAGAGAAAGCTAAGAGGGAGAACTCCCATATTTGAAACGTGTGGCGAAGCTGAGCGGTAAACTCAAGTAAAGGAGCGTCATACGCTTTTTGATGTGACGGGGCCCCCAGGAAATACACCCGTCACTCGAATATGAGTGCCGTGGCGACAAACGTGTTAAAGTTCAGCGGAAGCTGCCATCTTGGATTTTAAGATAGCGTCAGTTTTGAAAACAAAAGCGGAAGCCGCCATCTGGAATCAATGATGGCGTCAATAACAATTTGTATTTCCTACAAGTTCATTTTTGGTTTAAGATTGTAGTTTTAAAAGAACATTCATAACTTTTTCAAAACACCTTAAGAAGTAGATTTAGTTAAAGCTGTATTAGCGTTTTCAAAACTTATTGAAAACAAATAGTCGAAACAAGAATATAAGTATTTTTCATGACTATAATAAAACCTTCATAAAACGAGCTTCTCAAAAAATACCATAATACAACTGCCTAATGCCTGTTGTAATATGGCAGGAATAGGAAAGTTCAAATAGGCTGGATTTATTATGCTAAAATATAGTTTGAAAACATTTTTCTGTGTGTTTTGAAACATTCAAATTGGGTGTGTGGCAACCCATCAGGGTTGCCAGATATTCTGGGTGAGAGTATCAAAGTAATCATAGAGAAATGAGTACTTTCTCGGTTAGAGAATATAAGAAGTGGAAAGCGACAATTAGCTATCGCTAATTAATATAGTTGCATTCTACTGACCTCACAGACGAAACATGAATGAAGATAACTGTATTCCACCACTGAAACCTGCGTTTTAACAGGTGTTACCGGTTGAGCGCCTTGCCCTACATCACCACATTAAGAACACTCAGGAAAAGCGGAGGTGGGTGTGAACGCACTCCACTGAAGCTTAGCTAATTCCTGAATGTAGGCAATAGTGAAGTCATCAAGTTCGATATTTAATAAAGTATTGACTTGCAATTTTTGTAGTCTTTATTCGTCATTGTATATTTATTGTAGTTAAATTTATTTCACTAGAAAATTTAATAAAAAGAAATAAATTAAAATAATACAGTAGAAAGAGCTAGCGAGGGACTCCCAACGGTCAAGTCAAATTTAAAACACAATAGAAATAACAGATTCACAGCACAGCAATACCATACGGTACGAGAAACAACTTAAAAGGCCTTTTTACTAGTAAAAGGTTGGGCGCATACTAAAAGCGGAAAAGGGTCTTGAAAACCTAAGATGAGGGTCCGAAGGCCAACTGAACAATTAGATTCGTTCTTTCCACTCCAGACCGTTGACCGATACACGTCGCGATAATCAGTGCAATTGTGCGACAAGTGCAACGTGGTCAGAGAAGGCACCATTATCAATATAGGTTGCCTTAGTGGAAAGAAAAATATTCCACTTATATTTGAGCGGGAATCAGGTACCTCTATACAAAGGTTAACTCCCTACATTCGCTAACCTGACCCAATTGTCGCAGGACCCATTTTATTCCTTTTGCTGAACGCCAGAGCGAAGTGAGGTTAGGCCAGGCTGTCTGAGGTGCAGCTTCCACTAGGAAGCACCAAGGATTGGTTGGTCCGCCACACCGAGCAACCAGCTTTGTCCTAAACCACCCAGCCGAACGGTATTACGGTCAACCGTAGGTGAAATTCACCGCAGGTTGGGCCAGCGGCAGGTGTGAATATCCGTGGACCTAACATCCTAAGCCAGCTAAAATTGGGCATCCTAGCCGGCCAAGTCAAACCACCTGGTCATTCGCCTACACGACCATCATTCCTCCAATCGGCAACCACTAGTTCAGCAACCGAAGGTATCAGGCCAAATCACCTGTTCGTAGTTGCCAGATTGCCCATCTTCAATTCAGCCATCCCACGAAATCAGGCCTGAGCTCGTCGTAGCAGCGTTCCATCGTCAGCCAGCTTACACACCACACCATACACTGACACAGGTTTGTGACAATATATTTACTAAATTAGAAGACCGGTGTTTTTCTGCTGTTCAGTGAAAGTCCCTGTTTTGCCCAAGACCGCCTTAGAAGGCCTCCGTTGCTGTCGAGAGCCAGTCAAGTCGCCTAAGAAGAGGCCGATGTAGTGCCCACCCCGGATCAGTTCTCGTGGCACTAGACCAAGAACTGAGGGGATTGCTCTTTGGTCGAGGTCCCTCTGACTTAGACAGTATTACAGGTTGGCCAGATATATCTGGATACGAAAATTACGAGTTAGTTCGAGAGGGGTACTCTCAAGTATTTAACTAGCGGTTAGCAAGTGGACCAGCCAGCAGCCAGAGGACGACCAGGAAAAGGACCACTAGCCAGAGGGACCAGTCAGCATCGAGACGACCAAGCTTAGAGGAGCCAGCTAGCACAGAGGGACCAGCCAGAGGACCATCAGGCAGCGAGCTGTCGCAGGCCTGACAGAAGGTGCCGCAAGCGGTCGAGCCCGGGGATGTTAGCGAATCGAGAGGGTTCCTCTCGATGCTGTCACGAGCCATGCTGCGGTCAGCATACGTGAACTCACGTCCAACGGCCGGGGGAGGCTCGAAGGTCCACTCGAAGGGGTTACTCTCGTGCTCTGGTTGTGCGCTGCTGTTAGCATGCTCGAGCACAGCTGGAGACAATTTATGGACCCCTGGAAGAGGTGGTTTGGGCTATGTTTAGTTGCCAGCGACTTTAACCACCCCATGCTGCTGAAACTTAAGTTTTCTCAAAATCATCGAGAAACGGCGTTGATGGCCAAGAGAGGTTGTTTCTCTGGGGTTACCATAAAACAGCCTGCTAGAAGTTCTCATCGCACGCAAGCTGAGGTTATCAGCCACCAGAATCAACGTAAGGTTCGATTTGTCATCGATTCTGGTGCCACTTAACACATGGTGCGAGATCAGAGCCTGTTGGTTGATGTCAAGACTCTGGAAGAGCCATATGTCATCAACACAGATTAAACTGGCGAGTGTTTGAGAGCCAAGCGAACTGGAACAATGCATCTGAGCAGTGTTATTGGAAAGTCCATTGTTCCAATTATATTGTATGTACAATGTACTTGTGATCCCAGAGCTTGACGAAAACCTTCTTTCGGTCAGAAAAAGCACCGAGAACGGGAAAAGGGTTACTTTTCTCGGAAAGCAAGTCAAGTTTGAGTTTTCAGGTGAGGTTTTGCCCAAGGAAAACTCCTGAGAGACTTATACTGCTTGGATTTGTTTTGGAGACTTAAAATCAGGCGGAAAGCCTTGCTTGGAAGTCAGCCAGCAGTCAAACAATGACATATGCGACTCGGGCATCTTGACGTTGGAGCGTTGCAGTGAGTAACAATATGGTGGAGGGTATCTGCCATATTCCAGCCAAGGTGGAGAAACAAGCTGTTTGCGAAAGCTGTATGGCAGGTAGACAAGCAGCCAACAGTTTTCACAACGTCGAGCTGCCTAAATAGGGCGGGGGTAGACCATTAGAGCTTGTGCACTCGGACGTGTGTGGTTTATGGAAGTGCCGACGTTTGACGGATTCAGTTACTTCGTCACGTTCATTGACGACTTTACCCATTTCATGACTGTCTATCTGCTCAAACACAAGAGCGAGGTGTCCAAGCGCTTCAAGCAGTACGAGGCTATGGCAACTGCACACTTCGGTCAGAAGTTGTGAAAGCTGCGATGCGACAACGGGCGTGAATACGTTAGTAACGAGTTTCAAAGACATTGTTCTGAGAAAGGAGTTCAGATGATATTCACGGTCCCGTATACTACGCAGCAGAAGGGCGTCAGCGAGCGAACGAATCGTACACTGATGGAGAAAGCCAGAGCGATGATCCATGGTAGTGGATTGTCGAAGAAGATGTGGGGCGAAGCTGTTTTGTGCGCTGCGTACCTCACAAACAGATCACCAACAAGAGGTTATGTGATCAACAAGACTCCTTTCGATATGTGGTACGGTCGAAGGCCAAAGCTGAGTAACCTACGCATTTTCGGTTGTCCAGCGTACGCACAGATTCCCAAGGAAAAGCGGCAGAAGCTTGATCCGAAATCGAAACGTCTGGTATTCGCGGGTTACGCGAATAACGGATATCGGCTTTGGAATGGTTCGAGCCGATCAATAGCGTGGTTTTCGATGAAACCAGCGTTCTGGAGCCAGTGCGTGGCTGTGCTGCGCCAGAGAAGAGCATCGAGAAGCCTATCGAAGACCCACTAGAGGCCATCACATTTGAGCGGTTAGCCGATGTGTATGAGCCAGAACAACAGCCCACATTCGAGCAGCCAGTCGATGTGCAAGCACTCGAAAACACATCTGAGCGGTAAGCCGATGTGCCAACAACAGAAAACACATCTGAGCGGTTAGCCGATGTGCCTGCTGATCCCAATCACACTGTGGTTAACAGTGTGGTTGTTGACGATCACGGCGAAAGCGACTACGAGAGCAGCGCGGAATTCCCGGACGATGAGCCCTGAGACGAAGTAAGCGAACAAGAGGGACTACATAGCGCTACGTGACTAACGTAACTGCGGTTGTTGATGAGGAGCTACCTCAGAACATCACGGAGCTGAAGCGCCGGGACGACTGGGATTCCTGGAAGGTCGCCATCGACGTGGAGATGACATCCCTGAAGGAGAACAATACTTGGGAAGCGGTTAGCTTGCTTCCGGGTCACAGGAAACCCATCCTGCCCAAGTGGGTGTTCACCGTGAAGGACGATGGTCGCTATAAGGCTCGATTGGTTGCTAAAGGATGTTCCTAAAGACCAGGATTGGACTACTGGGAAACCTATGCACCGGTAGCCATGATGACGAAAGTTCGGACCGTCTTGGCGTTGGCGAACGAATACGACATGGTCGTTCATCAAATGGACGTCAAAACTGCATTCCTGAATGGAAATTTAGAAGAGGTTATCTTCATGCAGTTGCTAAACGATGACGTTGGTTAATCAAAGGTCGTTCGGTTACAGAAAAGCCTGTACGGCTTGAAGCAAGCAGGTCGTGCTTGGAACCAGCGATTCGACGACGAGATTAGAAAACTTGGTTTCTATCCATTGAAGAGCGACTGCTGCGTTTACCGATCCTGTAAGATGACCTGTGGATGACATCCCAAGCAACCAAAAGTTCGGATAACATTCCACTATCGGGTTTGATCAGCTTAATCGAGTATGCTAATACAACTTCTTTTCAGCTCAATTTTTAAGTAGTTAAACGAACTTTAAAGCTGACAAAAAGTTCGCATAAATCGCCAATCAACTTCTAACCAGCTTCAAAATCCACTTTATAAGCAGCATAAAAAATCGAAAAAAAACTCTTTCATTCCTTCACAATTGCCTTCTCAAGCCCGCTAATTTGATTTATGTTAATCAACCATATTTGTAACTAACTCACATTACATTTAAAAAACATGTTCTTACCAAGCCTAGAACCCGAGCTCACCGCTTGAAACTCGAGATCCATACTTGTTGCCCCATATGAACATCATGAGTAGGCAACGATTTTACTCGATGTGATGATTTTCTTTAAAATGACTTTTAGGTTCTTAATTTCTACTTAATTCCCACTTCCAAGTTCTTATCTAAGTTTGTGGCATATCGGCAAATTGAAAATCTAATTAGAGAGCAATTATGATAGACATGAAAATTGATAGGTGGAAAGGTCAAAGCTAGAGCGCTTTGGGTAGAAGAAACGAATAGATGGTGAAACTGTGAGCTTAGGGCATTGTTTTTATCGACAGCATGAAACTACTTGTGTGATTCTTTACCGCGCACCTGCTGGCTGTTTGTAGTAAGTGACGAAGAAGCCACATTGCTACCCACAACCAGCCCAGATGGGTCGAACACATGATATTGCCCGGTCGGACGCAATATCATGTGTTCGACCCATCTGGGCTGGTTGTGGGTAGCAATGTGGCTTCTTCGTCACTTACTACAAACAGCCAGCAGGTGCGCGGTAAAGAATCACACAAGTAGTTTCATGCTGTCGATAAAAACAATGCCCTAAGCTCACAGTTTCACCATCTATTCGTTTCATCTACCCAAAGCGCTCTAGCTTTGACCTTTCCACCTATCAATTTTCATGTCTATCATAATTGCTCTCTAATTAGATTTTCAATTTGCCGATATGCCACAAACTTAGATAAGAATATATCCCAGCGGCGATCAAAATAAGATAACACACTTCCAAGTTGATAAAAAGTTCTTTCGGAACTAAATGTGTACTTCACATTGTGTTTATTCATGCAAACACGTGTTTAAGTTCGAAAAGCCTTTAAATCTACTTCAAAGTTTCTATAATACGAAGTTGCTTTTGAACGCCCGTTGGAACTAATTAAAATCTTTCAAGTTAACAAAATAGTACAACAGAGATTTTTTACAAACTATTGAGCTGTACAAAAGACTTGCAACCCTTTGATAGCTGATGAGAAGTACGTAACAAGTAGATTGTTTTTCTTCATACAAACTTTAAAGTTCCCAAAAAGTAGAAACAGAAACCAAAACAGTACTTCAAAGCTTTTTTGAGTATTGGCTGAACTTGATAAAGAATGAAGTTCCATGGACCTCGAAAAAACATTTTGAACAGCAAAAAAGTTCCACAAAACTTTTGTACAGATATATATGAACTTATTAGTTCGTTCCTTAAGTGATATTCAAACTTTTGGTTGCTTAGGATCCTGATTGCCGGAAAGGAAGTTTCTGAGGTTATCTTGATCAAGACTGAGCTTGGAAGGCTATTCCAGATGAAGGATCTCCTGGAAGTCAAGACTTTCTTGGGGATGACCATCAAGCGAGATATTACGAATAGCGTCATCGAAATTTCGCAATCAGGTTACGTCGAGACGTTTCTGCAACGATTCGGTATGGCTGATTGTAAACCCGTAAGCACACCGCTTGACACAAACGTTAGCTGGGCGAAGCTGAAGATGGTGAGGTTATCACCGAACAACCGTTCAAAGAATTGATCTGTTGTCTACAATAGCTGGCGACATCTTCGAGGCCAGATATCTGTGCTGCGGTTAGCGCACTGAGCAAGTACCATTCCAGCCCGGCGGATAGGCACTGGCAAGGCCTGAAGCGTGTTCTGCGATATTTTCGAGGTACGACCGATACGGCGTTGTTATTCCGCAGAAACGCGAAATTGGAATCACTTATCGGTTATGCTGATGCAGATTTTGCCAACGACTTCGATGATCGAAGATCTGTATCAGGTTACGCTTACATGATCTTCGGGAATCTAGTTTCGTGGTAAAAGAAACGTCAGCAGACGGTCAGTCTGTCGTCAACCGAAGCTGAGATAGGAGCCCTTTGTCATGCAGTCGAGGAAGGTTTGTGGTTAACAAACTTCCTGGGTGAATTGGGTGTGGTTAGCACTCCTTTCATGTTATTGGAGGACAACATCCCTTGCATCCAGTATCTGGAAGAGGCGTGGACGTTAAGTAGGATGCTTTTATCAGAGACATCATAAGAAGCGGTCAGCTATCTTTGCAACATATCTCCACTGAGGATCAGCCAGTTGATGCGTTCACGAAGGCGTTACCAAGGGCGAGGCACGCGAAGCTGTTCAGCATTCTCAATCTGCGAATTGAAGGGAGGGGTTGATACTTACGGTTTCAGCGGATCCTTAGCCGCTTCCACATTGCTGCCGATTGCAGCAGAACCAAAACATTGTTTGTTTTGGTTCTTCTTGCTATGTTTTCAATTCGCAATCGAGAACAATAGATCAATGATTGCTGATTACAGGTGATGATGATAAACGCTGTACAAATGTTTACATCATCACACGGTTAGGTGAGAATACTCAAATTGGGTGTGTGGTAACACATCAGTTTTGCCAGATATTCCGGGTAAGAGTATAAAAGTACCCATTGAGAAATGAATACTTTCCCGGTTAGGGAATATAAGAAGTGGAAAGTGACAATTAGCTATCGCTTATTAATATAGTTGTATTCTACTGACCTCACAGACGAAACATGAATAAAGATAACTCTATTCCAACACTGTAACCTGCGTTTTCAAAAGACACGAATCTCAGGTTGATGAAAACGGTGGCAAGTGTTAAATCACTAATTCACTGATCAAATAATTATCCGTAAATTGTATTTTGGAACTAGTGTTTACCTCACAATTGTCGAAAGCCGATAGCACTGCCAGTAGGGTCTGCCAACTAGATCCAAACAAGATTGTGTCCGATTCAACAAGTTGATATCTGATCTGAAGCCCAAGGTGGTTTTAGTGGTGGGACGAACCCACACACGGCAGCAAACACCCGGCTGTTATGGTTTGAAGTCAAATTTCCATCTTGTAAAAAAAAAAAAAAAAAAAAAAAAAAAAAAAAAAAAAAAAAAAAAAAAAAAAAAAAAAAAAAAAAAAAAAAGATATCTGATCTGAAGATAGCATAGGTATAGGTGAAGTAGTGCCTAAAGGTAGGCAGAAAGTATGTAGTATCGGACACTACAAATGAAAAAATTTCACAGAAATTCTCTTTTTGTTCTACTCGATTTATATGTTTACCATTACGTGAAGGAAGAAGAAGATCCTTTTTTAAAATTTCATTATAAACAAGTCCAAGATATGAGCTGACGACACGCTCTAATTTGCTGATGATGAGGGATGAATACATCATTCTGCAGATTGAATGCTTCATAGAATGTCATACTTAGGGTCGTGCTGTATCATCTTACCCCCAAAACTCATATTTCGCCGATTGAACGCCTCAATCTTCACGATTGCCTCTAGCTTGCTGCCTTCCCTCTAAGCATCAATCCAGCAACATCTTGAGCCTTTCAGCCGTTTGCCTCCAATGAATTGATGTGCGTTGAAGGCGTACCGCCTACCGACTGCATCACTTACCAATATGGATGAAGATGATGGCAAAAATATGGTTTTTATGTCGTCTTGATGATTTTTCGCATATACTTTTTTTTTTCTTTCCGAGCAATACCGGCAGCAGCAGATTGAGGATTTCACTTTTTCCGTTCGAATAATACACGAGGCATAAGCACGGCACCGACGATGTCGCTCTCCGGAGGAAATAAAAAACGAAAATCGGAGATTTTTTACCACCCGTCTTTTTCCAGGAATAAACCGAGGCAGCCTACGGAGAGAATAAAAAGCGTGCCAAAAGGAATAGAAAAGAAAAACATCCTTGACTTATTTTACGGCCCATATAACCGCGGTGAGGTTCGGCACTTTTTACGGCCGCAGCGTCTCAGGCAGGAATTGAGAAGCAGCTTAGAGATCCTTGCGGCGAGCTTCATCGTTTGCGGCAACTTTCCAGTTTTTATGTGGCCCAGATGGGTTGTGTATAAACTTCCGCGCGTCCCGCCACCAATATGTCAATGAATGAAGGGAATTCAGACCCCCACCATTTTTCCCACGGTGAAAGTTAACGAATCCACATCGAAGTCGTTAAGAGCACGCTGTCGCGCGACAGGGGTTCGGCATCCAGAAACGACTTTCGGTTATTGTGAAAAATTGAATTTAATCCACGACACCCAAATGACGATTTTCCGAGTACGTATAGGTACCTGGAAATAATTTGATAAAACTGTTTTGTTGGAAGCTTGTTTGGCATTTCCGGGGAATGTGAACTTGAAATAATGAATTTCCGTTGAAAGCACAAAGAAACGGAACGTTTTTGGAAATAGCCTATGGCAACATGGATTTGGAATTTCGTTGAGCTGCAGCCTAAAAAGTAGTGAGTTGTCGTGAAATGACGGCGATTACTTTGAATCATAAATCAAAATCTTGCTTTAACACGTCCATCATTCAAGATTAGACCAATCACTGATTTGTGTTTTGTTCCGCTTTGAAGCATCTACACTGCCGGCCAAAAGTTTGGGATCACCCTCTCAAAAACATGAAAATTTTGAACAGTCGTATCTCAGTCATCTTATTACTATTGAAATTCTTTTGATCTCATTCAAGAGATCGTGAGCAAAACCGTATTTGCATGTATTTCACAAAATGTTAATATTGTCTTTATATAACTTAAATTTACCTTAAAGTTGGAATATTTTTCAAAAACCGAACTTAAAATTCAAACCCGATCATTTCAGAGTGGGGTGGACCAAATTTCAAAATTCGAGTAGCATTTGAATCCTTTTTTCATACTTATTTAAATACATTTGTTAAATTTTTCGATTGATTTGCACTTCAAATATATAAAATATCTACTTAAGTCATCGGCCAAAAATTTGGGATCACCCCGTAGTATGGTGAACGGCCAAAAGTTTGGGATCAGTCTTCTTAAACATGAATTTTTCACGAGTATCTCTGATATCAAATGAAGTATTGTTTATCTTGTAATCTAATTTGTAAGCTAATGAGTTGAACTAGATTTATGGATATTTAGTTGAAATATTTTTTAAGACTGTCGTGTTCATCACTGGGTTAATTTTGCGGGAGTAAGTTGAGAGTTTAGATCATTGAGTTTGTGTGCGGAAATCTGAAAAAATGAGGAAAGTATTCGAGAAATCCAGTGATGAACACGACAAAGACTAACTTCTTTAGAACGTTTGAGATGTTTTCGGCGGTTTCAGTCTGTTAAGTGATTTAAAAACGATTTTTATCACAACATCTAACGTTTCGGCTTATATTTAAAGAATCTAGCAAGTGTATAGAAAGTGTATAAAAGAAAAAAATATTTATTTTAGGTTTTACGATGATTCCAAAACATAAAGTAATGTCGGTCTAATGAAAATAGTGTTTGTGTACTTTCAATGATGTTTCGTTTTTTTCGTCCAGTTGTTTCGCTAATCTATGAAATTGTCAATTAGTAAAACTGTGTATGTGCTGTTGAATGTGTGCTA